>NW_026748761.1:0-1871 GCF_022355385.1 Mustela nigripes
GTCACAATTTTTTTAGTTTTAATAAATGGAGAATGATGTCCTGAACAATTACTTCATGAGGATCTATATCACTGTTATAAGCACAGGAGGAATATTCATTTAGATTTTTCTCATATATTGTATGTTACACAGTCCTTCATCTTCCATGGAAAATTAGATATGCATGAATCCTACATAAAGAAGAAGAGCATCTCATATCCCTGATGTAATAACAATGACCCACATACTTTCACACACTCACTAGGAATAAATGAATTTTCTGAAGAGTTCTAAGAATAGAAACACATGAATAATTGCAAGTCACAAATCTCATATAGGGTCCATGGAAACACAAACACACTGAAATTATACTCATGTGAAAATCCCTTCTATCTTTTGAAGCATAATAGCACATACATTATCTAACTAATTTTGCATTAAGACTTTTTTGATATAATCTAAGAAGAGAGTGACTAGTGTACTGCTTTGTTCTGGAAATTCTATGACATTTACTGACATTTGATGTTCAACTAAATACGCATCTATGGACTTTTATCTGTCAAGTTCCTTTTCTTCTCTGAACTCTCTGATGTTTCCTAAACTGTAAGAGACAGTCTTTCCTCATTCATTATGTTTGTAGAGTTTGAGCCAAGACTGCATCTTGGGACACCAAGTAAGGACTGAATTCTAGTTAAAGGCTTGGCCACTGTCTTTACATATTACAGTCTTGTTCCTGGATGGTAACAGTGATGTTGAGCAAGTTATGACTTCCAGCCAGAGGCCTGCCATGTTCTTTCCATTTCTAGTATTTCTCCACAGTATGAACTCTGGGATGCTGACTTAAGTGTTGAGAGTCCAAAAGCTTTACCACATTCTTACACATACAAGATTTCTCTCTACTATGAATTCTGTAATGCTGGGAGAGGCTTGAGCACTAAGAAAGGGTTTGCTGTATTTTTCTATTTGTAGAATCACCTCCACTATACATTCTTGGATAAGGAACAAGGGTTAGGTCTTGCCACATTCTTTACATGTGTATAATCACTCTCCAAATTGAATTCTCTGATGTGGGGTTAAGAGTTCAGCAGTCCTCCCAAATTCTCTCAGTCTTCAAATTTGTTAGGACTAGTTCCAGTAGGAATTCTGTGATGTTCAGTAAGGTGTGACATCCAGTTAAAGGCTTTGCCACATTCTACATATTTCTAAGGTTTCTCTCCAGTATGAACTCTGTAATGTGTAGTAAGGCCTGACTGATGGATAAACGCCTTCCCACACCCTTTACATTTGTAAGGTTTCTCTCTAAAATGAATTCTGCAATGCTCAAGAAGGTTTGACTGCTGCCTAAAGGCCTTGCCACATTCTTCACATTTGTAAGGTTTCTCTCCAGTATGAATTCTGTAATGTTGAATAAGTTTTGAATGCTGCCTAAAGGCCTTGCCACATTCTTCACATTTGTATGGTTTCTCACCAGTATGAATTCTGTGATGTCGAGTAAGGTTGGATTCCCCGTTAAAGGCCTTGCTACATTCTACACATTGGTAAGGTTTCTCTCCAGTATGAATTCTGTGATGTTCAGTAAGGCGTGATATCCGGTTAAAGGCCTTGCCACATTCTTGACATTGGAAAGGTTTCTCTCCAGTATGAATGCTGTTATGTTGAGTAAGGTGTGAAGAATTGCTAAAGGCCTTGCCACATTCTTGACATTGGTAAGGTTTCTCTCCAGTATGAATTCTGTGATGTCGAGTAAGACTTGAGCTGTAGTTAAAGGCCTTGCCACATTCTTGACATTGGTAAGGTTTCTCTCCTGTATGAATTCTCTGATGTTGAGTAAGGTGTGAAGACTGGTTAAAGGCCTTCCCACATTCTTGACATTGGTAAGGTTTCTCTCCAGT
>NW_026748762.1:0-1871 GCF_022355385.1 Mustela nigripes
AGGGACAGAATGTCCAACATGAGCGATCGTCTGATCCTCGCCCTGACTTCATATGCACGAGATCTCGATTCAGGTCTGTAGATTGTGCCTGCCATATCCTCACCCAGAAACCTAGGCCTAGCTTGGGTTCTCAGACTTCCGTCCTCAGACTACTGGCCCACAAGCCCTCCAGTTTGGCAATCCAGAACTACAATGCAACACTCTGCCTGCCATCCAGAAGAAAAACATTGCCCTCTGGGGCTACCCAGAAACACAAATGAGGATAAGCATGCACGACATTCGGCTGTACCCCAAATATATAGGCTGACCTGGGCACTAATGCACTTTCAGACACGGTCTGTGCTTGGACCTCCTGGCCCCACTCAGGCAGCTGGCCGCACAATGAGCACATCGGAACCGCCATGGCCTTAGGTCGTCATATCTTCTCAACCCCGATTTTCAGGCTTCAGAACATAGACCTTATCTCCAATCACGGCCCCGGTTTGAAAATGATGCAGAAAACAGAACTTTTTCCCCATGGCAAGAAAACTTGTGGTTAGCTTGTTGTCCAAGGTTCAGTGTCGTTAAAACCAGTGTGGCCCAAGAGGCCCCGCCCATGCTTGCGGGCCACAATGGTCACAAACACACATTGTGTCCCTCAGCCTGAGCCCAGTCCTCAGGTAAGGCCTCTCAGTGGCGGGATGGAGAGACAGCATATTGGGATTGCCATGACCCAGGCCCCAATTTTTAACCATAGTTCGGGTTGTCCCTTCACTCTTCCCCAGGGCTCTGCTTTGCAATTCCTCTTTTGGTTGGACACCTGAGGTAACAAACCTGAAAGGAGTACACCCATCCCACAGATTGACGAAAAACAATTGGGATCGGGCCAAGTCCACAGAGAGCAAGATTCGTCCATGGCCCATTAGGCCTCCCCAACATTCACGGCCAACGCTGATACAAAATCCAGAGACAAAAGCCTGAGCACGCGCCTCAGACTCGCTCATTCTTCATATCCTGAAGATTTCTTCAGATAAGAACCTACACGGCCTTCGAAGGCATCCAAAATATATAGTCTAACCTGGGCACTAATGCATTGTTTGTGAACCTGAGCCCGGACCTCGTGAACAACACCCAGACAGCTGACCGCACACTGAGCTCATCAGACCCACCAGGACCTAATGTCATCATCTCTTCCCTACCTCAGTTTTCAGGCTTCAGAACCTAGACCTTATCTCCAATCACAGCCCAGTGGTGACTGTGATGCAGCAATCAGAACTCTTCCTAACCCATGGCAAGAAACCTTGTGGTCGGCATGTTGTCCAACGTTCAGTGTAGGGGAAACCAGCATTCACCCTGAGGCCCTGCCCATTCTTGAGTGCGACCAGGGCATAAACACGCATTGTGACCATCAGCGTGAGTCCTGTCCTCTAGTACGTCCTCTCAGTGGCTGGACCATTAGATGTCATAATGGGCTTGACATGTGCCTAGGCCCCAATTTTTAACCAGATTTATGGTTGTCCAGTCGCCCCTCCCCAGAGCTCTAATCTGGAATCCCTCATTTGGTAGGACACCTGAGTTTATAAAACTAAACAAAACAAATCAACAGCAACAGAACAACGGACTTCTTCCATCCCACAGAATGACCCCAAACTCTTTGGACGGGACCAAACCCCCAGATACTAAGACTCGTCCATTTCCCATGAAGTCACCCGGAAATTTCACGACCAGGAGTGACACGAAATCCAGAGACAAAAACTTGAGCAAGCGCCTCACACTCTCCCCATGAAGAGTTCTCCTCATGTTCTGTTGATCAGTCATGCCATACCTATGACCCGAAACATAAGGCGAGTTTGTGTTTCAGAGAACTGTCCAAACTGCCCTGGCATACACAC
>NW_026748763.1:0-1870 GCF_022355385.1 Mustela nigripes
TGATTGGAGAAGTGTCTGTTCATATCTTCTGCCCATTTTTTTATATGATTGTCTGTTCTGTGTGTGTTGAGTTTGAGGAGTTCTTTATAGATCCAGGATATCAGCCTTTTGTCTGTACTGTCATTTGCAAATATCTTCTCCCATTCCATGGGTTGCCTCTTTGTTTTGTTGACTATCATTTAAGGCCTTTATTTCCTTGTTGATCTTTTGCTTGGATGATCTGTCCATTTCAGTGAGGGGAGTGTTAAAGTCCTCTACTATTACTGTATTATTGTCAATGTGTTTCTTTGATTTTGTTATTAATTGATTTATATAGTTGGCTGTTCCCATGTTAGGGGCATAGATATTTAACATTGTTAGATCTTTTTGTGGGACAGACCCTTTGAGTATGGTATAGTGTCCTTCATCCCTTATTACAATCTTTGGCTTAAAATCTAATTTATCTGATATAAGGATTGCCACCCCAGCTTTTTTTTTTTTTTTTAATGTCCATTAGCATGGTAAATTGTTTCCTGCCCTCTCACTTTAAATCTGGAGGTGTCTTTGGGTCTAAAATGAGTTTCTTATAGACAGCATATTGATGGGTTTTGTTTTTTATCCATTCTGATACCCTATGTCTTTTGATTGGGGCATCTAGCCCATTTACATTCAAGGTAATTATTGAGAGATATGAATTTAGTACCATTGTATTTCCTGTAAGGTAACTGTTACTGTATATTGCCTCTGTTCCTTTCTGGTCCTCTACTTTTAGGCTCTCTCTTTGTCTAGAGGACACCTTTCAACATTTCCTGTACAGCTATTTGGTGTTTACAAATTCTTTTAGTTTTTGTTTGTTCTGGAAGCTTTTTATCTCTCCTTCTATTTTCAATTATAGCCTAGCTGGATATAGTATTCTTGGCTGCATGTTTTTCTCATTTAGTGCTCTGAATATATCATCCCAGTTCTTTCTGGCCTGCCAGGTCTCTGTGGATAAGTCTGCTGTCAGTCTAATATTTTCACCATTATATGTCACAGACTTTTGTCCCGGACTGCTTTCAGGATTTTCTCTTTATCACTAAGAATTGTAAGTTGTATTATTAGACAGCAAGGTCTGGACCTATTCTTATTGATTTTTGGGGGGTTTTCTGCAACTCCTGGATTTTGATGTATGATTCCTTTGCCATGTTAGGGAAATTCTCTACAATAATTCACTCCAATATACCTTCTGCTGCCCTCTCTCTTTCTTCTTCTCCTAGAATCCCAATTATTCTACTATTGTTTTGTCTTATGGTATCACTTAACTCTTGAATTCTCCCCTCCTGGTCCAGTAGTTGTTGGTCTCTCTTTTGCTCAGCTTCTTTATTCTCCATCATTTGGTCTTCTATATCACTAATTCTCTATTCTGCCTCATTTATCCTAGCAGTAAGAGCCTCCATTTTTAATTGCACCTATTTAATAGCTTTCTTGATTTCAGCTAGGTTACATTTAGTTCTTTTATTTCTCCAGAAAGGTCTTTTATTTCTCCAGACAGGGTTTCTCTAATATCTTCCATGCCCTTTTTGAGCCCAGCTAGCACCTTGAGAATCGTTATTCTGAACTAGATCTTACATATTACCAATGTCTGTATTGATTAAGTCCTTAGCCTTCAGTACTGCCTCTTGTTCTTTTTTGGTTTTTTTTTTTTTGTAGTGAGTTTTTCCGCCTTGTCATTTTATGCGGATAAGAATATATGAATGAGAGAAGAGGAGTCAAGATGGCGGAGAAGTAGCAGGCCGAGACTACTTCAGCTAGCCGGAGATCAGCTAGATAGCTTATCTAAAGATTGCAAACACCTGAAAATCCACCGGCAGATTGAAGAGAAGAAGAACAGCAATTCTGGAAACAGAAAAAC
>NW_026748764.1:0-1870 GCF_022355385.1 Mustela nigripes
AGACCTCAATGTGAGACAGGAATCCATCAGAATCCTAGAGGAGAACATAGGCAGTAATCTCTTCGATATCAGCCACAGCAAGATCTTTCAACATATATCTCTCCAAAGGCAAAGGAAACAAAAGCGAAAATAAACTTTGGGACTTCATCAAAATCAAAAGCTTCTGCACAGCAAAGGAAACAGTCAAGAAAACAAAGAGGCAACCCACTGAATGGGAGAAGATATTTGCAAATGACAGTACAGACAAAAGGTTGATATCCAGGATCTATAAAGAACTCCTCAATTTCAACACACACAAAACAGATAATCATATCAAAAAATGGGCAGAAGATATGAACAGACACTTCTCCAATGAATACATATAAATGGCTATCAGACACATGAAAAAATGTTCATCATCACTAGTTCTCAGGGAGATTCAAATTAAAACCACATTGAGATATCACGTTACACCAGTTAGAATGGCCAAAATTAGCATGAGAGGAAACAACATGTGTTGGATGGGATGTGGAGAAAGGGAATGCAAGTTGGTGTAGCCTCGTTGGAGAACAGTGTGGCGATTCCTCAAGAAGTTAAAAATACAACTTCCCTATGATCCTTCCATTGCACTACTGGGTATTTACCCCAAGGATACAGATGTAGTGCAATGAAAGGCCATCTGTACCCCAATGTTTGTAGCAGTAATGGCCACGGTCACCAAACTGTGGAAAGAACCTAGATGCCCTTCAACGGACGAATGGATAAGGCAGATGTGGTCCATATACACTATGGAGTATTATGCCTCCATCAGAATGGACGAATACCCAACTTTTGTAGCAACATGGACGGGACTGAGGGGATTATGCTGAGTTAAATAAGTCAAGCAGACAGAGTCAATTATCATATGGTTTCACTTATTTGTGGAGCATAACAAATAGCATGGAGGATAATGGGAGTTAGAGATGAGAAGGGAGTTCAGGGAAATTTGAAAGGGAGGTGAACCATGAGAGACTATTGACTCTGAAAAACAATCTGAGGGGTTTGAAGGGGCGGGGGGTGGGAGGTTGGGATACCAGGTGGTGGGTATTATAGAGGGCACGGATTGCATGGAGCACTGGGTGTGGTGCAAAAATAATGAATACTGTTATGCTGAAAATAAATAAAAAATAAATTTAAAAATAAAATAAATAAACTTATGGCTTATGATAAAAAAAGAAAGAAAAGAAAATAGAAGGAGAGATAAAAAGCTTCCAGGACAAACTAAAACTCAAAGAATTTATAAACAACAAACCTGCTCTACAGAAAATATTGAAAGAGGTCCTTTAAGCAAAGTGAGACCCTAAGAGTAGTAGATCAAAAAGAAACAGAGACAATAAACAGTAACAGTCACCTTACAGGCAATACAATGGCACTAAATCCATATCTCTCAATAGTTACCCTGAATGTAAATGGGCTAAATTCCCCCAAGCAAAAGAAACAAGGTATAAGAAAGGGTAAAAAAACAAAACCCATCAATACCTGAACACACCTCCAGATTGAAAGTGATGGGGTGGAAAACAATTTACCATGTTAATGGACATCAAAAGAAAGCTGGGGTGGCAACCCTTATATCAGATCTATTAGATTTTAAGCCAAGACTATAATAAGAGATGATGAAGAACACTATATCATACTAAAAGGGTCTGTCCAACAAGAAGATCTAACAATGTTAAGTACCAATGCCCCAAACATGGGAGCAGCCAACTATATAAACCAATGCATAACAAAACCAAAGAAATACATAAAAAATAATACAATAATAGTAGGGGACATTAACAACCCGCTCACTGAAATGGACAAATCATCTAAGCAAAAGATCATCAAGGAAATAAAGGCCTTACATGACACACTG
>NW_026748765.1:0-1870 GCF_022355385.1 Mustela nigripes
TCAACCTCAACACACATAAAACAGATAATTATATCAAAAAATAGGCAAGAGATATGAACAGACACTTCTCCAATGAAGACATATAAATATCAATCAGACACATGAAAACAATGTTCATCATCACTAGGCATCATGGAGATTCAAATGAAGACCATATTAAGATGTCACTTTACACCAGTTAGAATGGCCTAAATTAGGAAGACGGGAAACAACATGTGTTAGAAAGGATGTGGAGAAAGGGGAATCCTCTTACACTGTGGGTGAGAATGCAAGGTGGTGCAGACTCTTTAGAGACGAGTGTGGATATTCCTCAAGAAATTAAAATTAGAACTTCCCTATAACCCTGCAATTACACTCCTAGATATTCACCTAAAAGATACAGATGGCGTGAAAAGAAGGGCCATCTGTAATCCAAATTTATAGCAGCAATGGCCATGCTTGCCAAACTGTGGAAAGAACCAAGATGCCCTTCAACGGAAGAATATGGATAAGGAATATGTGGTCCATATACACTATGGAGTATTATGCCTCCATTCATAAAGGATGGATACCCAACTTTGGGAGCAACATGGACGAGACTGGAAGAGATTCTGCTGAGTGAAATAAATAAAGCAGAGAGAGTTAATTATCATATGGTTTCACTTCTGTGTGGAGTATAACAAATAGCATGGTGGACAAGGGGAGATGGAGAGGAAAAGGAAGTGGAGAGAAATTCGAAGGGGAGGGAAACCATGAGAGACTATGGACTCTGAAAAAGAACCTAAGAGGGCATTGAATGAGCTGGGGTGGGAGGTTGGGGAAAGACGTGGTAGGTAATAAAGAGGGCACGGATTGCATGGAGCACTGGGTGTGGTGCTAGAACAATGAATACGGTTACACTAAAAAGAAAGTGGGAAAAAAAAAAAAAAACAAGTATATGCCAATAAGCGAAGCAACCTAGGTGAAATGGATGCATTCCTAGAAAACTGTAAAATTCCAAAATTGAACCAGGAAGAAATGTACAACCTGAATAGACCATTATCCAGTTAAGGGATTAAAGCAGTCATCCAAAAACCTACCAAAAGACAAGACCCCGGGACCTGAAGGATGCCCGAGCGAATTCCACCAAACGTTAAGAAAAAAACTAACACCTCTTCTCCTGGAGCTCTTTCTAAAATTTGAAGCAGAAGGAATACTTCCAGACGCTTTTTATAAAGCCAGCATTACCCTGATCCATGAACCAGGCAAAGACCTCACCAAAAAGGAGAATTTCAAACCAATATCACTGATGAATATGGATGCTAAGATTCTCAACAAGATTCTAGCTCCTAGGAACTTACAGTACATTAAAACGTTTATCTACCATGATCGAGTAGGATCCATCCCTGGGTTGCAAGATTGGTTCAACATCCGCAAATCAATCAATGCCATAGAACAATTTAAGATGTGAAGATTAGAGAAACACATGGTCCTCTCAATTGGTGAAGAAAAAGCATTTCCAATATCCAGCATCCACTACTGACTAAAATGCTGCAAAGTATAGGGATAGAAGGAATATTCGTCAACTTCATAAAATGTTTATATGAAAAACCCACAGTGAATATCATCCTCAAAGGGTAAAAGCTGACAGCCTAAGCTTTGAAATCAGGAACATAACAAGGATGCCCACTCTCACCACTCTTGATCAACATAGGATGTGAAGTCCTAGCAACAGCAATCAGACAACAAAGAGGATAAAAGTTATCCAAGTTGGCAACCAAGAAGTCAAACTCTTTCTCCTTACAGGACATACTTGATATGGAAAACCGAAAAGACTCTGCCCCCAAACTCTCAGAACTCATACCGCAATTCAATAATGTGGCAGGATATAAAATCATAGAACCGAAATCAG
>NW_026748766.1:0-1870 GCF_022355385.1 Mustela nigripes
TTGTGTTTTCAGACAACTGTCCAAAGCGTTGGCCTACACACCCTACAGGCTCAGGCCCCTGGAGCCAAACCTGACGACTGTGCTTGACCTCTCCAAGGGAAATGCGTGTGCCCATTCTAAAGGCAACAACCCTACTAATATGATAAACCTCCAAAATCCCTGAGGCCATTCCAATATTTGTGGCTTCCCAGGAAAAACAGGGGCAATCTGGGCCTATCTGAGCACCTAACGGCAGTCAGACCCGTAGACTGATGTCCCAAGAGGTAAAAAGGAACGAACAGGCCTCTAGGCACATATCGGATCCATTGCTTTTGTTTCCAGACATCTCTCCTCAAAGGCCTGGATTTCAATAACAGCATATGGCTGTTTCTTGTCTCACACATCAGAACAAATCTCATCTACACATGTGGAACTTGCACGATGGAGCTGTGTGAAAACCTCTCTTTAGGAGAACCCTTCAGGACCCCAGTGCCACCTCTTCATTCCAAAGTCTCCATAGACAGAAAATCATATTAGGACACATCCACCGGAGAGTCCATTTCAACTCAGCCTCCTCGGCTGCTCCCGCAGATACAGGAGATCTAACCTGTCTTGTTGCTTGGAGAAAATTGGAATGCGATTGGGCAACACAGCCATCCATCCTTAGAACCCTGCTCGGAATCGCTGTACTGGAGCCAACCAAAAGGTCTCTATTGTCCTGCAGAAGAATCTTTGCAGTTGGGAGCTTCTCACAACTCCCATCGTGGGAAAACAACCATGGCCTCGTGATCCACCCACCCTTCAAGAGGGGGCCATCAGGGTCAGAATGTCCAACCTGAGCGATCTTCTGATCCTCGCCCTGACTTCAGATGCAAGAAATTTCGATTCATGTTTGTAGATTGAGGCTGCCATATCCTCACCCAGAAATCTAGGCCTAGCTTGGGTTCTCAGACTTCCGTCCTCAGACAACTGGCCCACAAGACCCCAGTTTGGCAATCGAGAACTACAAGGTAGCACTCTGCCTGCACTCCAGAAGAAAAACATTGCCCCCTGGGGCTACACAGAAACCCCAAAATAGGATCAACGGGGCACGGCGTTCGGCTGTACCACAAATATATAGGCTTACCTGGGCACTAATGCACATTCTGACACAGCCTGAGCCTGGACCTCCTGGCGCCTCCCAGACAGCTGGCCTCACACTGAACACATCGGACCCGCCATGGCCTTAGGTCGTCATCTCTTCTCAACCTGGTTTTCAGGCTTCAGAACCTAGACCTTATCTCCAATCATGGCCCGGGTTTGAAAATGATGCAGAAATCAGAACTCTTTCTCCATGGCAAGAAACCCTGTGGTTGGCATGTTGTCCAAGGTTCAGTGTACTTGAAACCTGTGTGGCCAATGAGGCCACGCTTATGCTTGCCGGCCACATTGGTCACAAACACACATTGTGACCCTCAGCCTGAGCCCAGGCCTTAGGTAAGGCCTCTCAGTGGATGAAAGGAGACACAGCATATTGGGGTTGCCATGCCCCTAGGCCCCAAATTTTAACCATATTTCGATGTGTCTTCAGTCTTCCCCAGGGCTCTGCTTTGGAATTCCTCTTTTGGTGGGACACCTGAGGTAACAAACCTGAAAGGAGTCCTAGAGGCTCAGGCCCCTGGAGCCAAACCTGACGACTGTGCTTGCCCTCTCCAAGGGAATTGTGAGTGCCCATTCCAATGACCACAACCCTACTAAAGGATAAACCTCCAAAATCCCTGAGGCCATCACAATATTTGCGGCTTCCCAGGACAAACAGGGGCAATCTGGCCCCATCTGAGCACCTACCTGCAGTCAGTCCCGTAGACTGATTTCCCCAGAGGTAAAAAGGAACGAACAGGCCCCTAGGCAC
>NW_026748767.1:0-1870 GCF_022355385.1 Mustela nigripes
CGGGCCACATTGGTCACAAACACACATTGTGACCCTCAGCCTGAGCCCAGTCCTCAGGTAAGGCCTCTCAGTGGCTGGATGGAGAGACAGCATATTGGACTTGCCATGCCCCTAGGCCCCAATTTTCAACCGTAGTTCGGGTTTTCCCTTCACTCTTCCCCTGGGCTCTGCTTTGGATTTCCTCTTTTGGTGGGACACCTGTGGTAACAAACCTGAAAGGAGTCCTCCCATCCCACAGATTGACGAAAAACAATTGGGATCGGGCCAAATCCACAGAGAGCAAGACACGTCCATGGCCCATGAGGCCTGCCCAACATTCCACAGCCATCGCTGATACAAAATCCAGAGACAAAAGCCTGAGCACGCGCCTCAGACTCGCTCGCTCATTCTTCATATCCTGAAGAGTTCTTCAGATAAGAACCTACACGGCACTCGAATGCACCCACCATATATAGTCTAAACTGGGCACTAATGCACTGTCTGACAACCTGAGCTCGGACCTCGTGACCAACACCCGGACAGCTGACCGCACACTGAGCACATCAGACGCACCATGGCCTTAGGTCATCATCTCTTCCCTACTTCAGTTTTCAGGCTTCAGAACCTAGACCTTATCTCCAATCACTGCCCAAGGGTGACTGTGATGCAGAAATCAGAAGTCTTCCTTACCCGTGGCAAGAAACCTTGTGGTCGGCATGTTGTCCAACATTCAGTGTAGGAGAAACCAGCATTCACCCTGAGGCCTCGCCCATTCTTGAGTGCGACGAGGGCATAAACACGCATTGTGACCCTCAGCGTGAGTCCTGTCCTCTATTATGTCCTCTCAGTAGCTGGACCAATAGTTGTCATAATGGGCTTGACATGTCCCTAGGCCCCAATTTTTAACCAGATTCTGGTTGTCCAGTCGCCCCTCCCCAGGGCTCTACTCTGGAATCCCTCATTTGGTGGGACACCTGAGGTTGTAAAACAAAAGAAAACAAATCAACAAGAACAGAACAATGGACTTCTTCCATCCCACAAAATGACCTCAAACTCTTCGGACGGGGCCAAACCCCCAGAGAGTAAGACTCGTCCATTTCCCATGAAGTCACCCAGAAATCTCACGACCATGAGTGACACGATATCCAGAGACAAAAACTTGAGCACAAGCCTCACACTTGCCCTTTTTTCATATCCCAAAGAGTTCTCCTCATGGTCTGTAGATTAGTCCTGCCATACCTATGACCCGAAACATAAGCTGAGTTTGTGTTTTCAGACAACTGTCCTAAGAGCCCTGGCCTACACACCCTACAGGCTCAGGCCCCTGGAGCCAAACCTGACGACTGTGCTTGCACTCTCAAAGGGAATTTTATGTGCCCATTCCAATGGCCACAACACTACTAATAGGATAAACCTCCAAAGTCCCTGAGGCCATCCCTATATTTGGGGCTTCCCAGGACAAACAGGGGCAATCTGGGCCCATCTGAGCACCTACCGGCACTCAGACCCGTAGACTGATGACCCCAGAGGTAAAAAGGAAGGAACAGGCCCATATCGGATCTATTGCTTTGGTTTCCAGGCATCTCTCCTTAGAGATCCTTAGAACCCTTAGAATCCTACTCTTGCGTCGTTCCTTATGGGACATCATTGAGCCATCCAACAGGGATTCCACAGGAGTCCTTGTGCATGGACCACCTCACAACTCATATCATGGAAAGCTTCCAAAGTCACATGATGCCCCCAATCTTCATGAAGGCGGATCATGGAAAGAAACTCCAACCTGACCCAACGGCTGATCTTCATCTTGACTTCAGATGCACGAGATCTTGATTAAGCTCTTCAGAGTGCACCTGCTGTGCCCCACCCCAAAACCTAAGCATAGCTAGTGTTC
>NW_026748768.1:0-1870 GCF_022355385.1 Mustela nigripes
TTTTTGTAGTTTAAGCCACCCAAATTCACAGTGACAGGCCCGTGAGTCAAATCCAGCATGCTTGACTCCATGATTGTCAAGTCCACTAGCCCCATATATCATGAGTCTGAGATTCATGAGTGTGTAGGTGCTATCAGGAAATGTCAAAAATGCCCATTTCAGGGACACATGGATGGCTCCGTTGGTTGATTGTCTACCTCCAGCTCAGGTCATAATGCCAGGATCCTGGGATCAAGTCCCCCATCGTGCTTCTTGCTTACCAGGAGCCTGCTCCTGACTCTGCCTGCATTTACCTCTGCTTGTGCTATCTCTCTGACAAATGAATAAATAAAATCTTTTGTAAAAATCTTGTGAAAAGGCCTATTTTAAAGAATGTGTTAAACATTGTTTGGACAGCAATAGAAGCAAAAGCAGAATCACATAATGTAACGACATGTAGTTTATACGGGAGCCCTTTGGATACTCTGGCGGATGAATGTTTTTAAATTAGTTTTTCATGGACATGGGGAGTTAGAGACGAGAAGGGAGGTGGGGGAAATTGGAAGGGGAGCTGAACCATGAGAGACTATGGACTCTGAAAAACAATCTGAGGGTTTTGAAGGGGCGGGGGGTTGGGAGGTTGGGTACCAGGTGGTGGGTATTATAGAGGGCACTGCTTGCATGGAGCACTGGGTGTGGTGCAAAAAGACTGAATACTGTTATGCTGTAAAAAAATAAAAAATAAATTTAAAAATATTAGTTTTTCATAAGAGTTGGGTTTGGGGATGCTGCTGCTGCTTGCCTGAGGTAGGCTCTGCAGCACGGTGGAAGATACCCTCATGGGAGCGAAATACTCTTTGCCCAAGCATCCCCTCTGCCTGAGAGAGAAGCATGGTCGCACATGTCTGTCACCGGGCTCCACAGGAGCAAGTGTGGGGAAGGCGCAGCACGCCGACCCCGGGGAAGAGAAGGAGCCGTTGTCCTTGGGGTCAGGAAATGCTCGGGAAGCAGGATAGCCTGCCCACCGTGGCAGGAACAGCAGGCCAGTGGCAAGACAAGTGTCACCGCTCCCTGTGCGAAGAGATGGAAGCCTGGCTGCTAAGGAGACATGAGGGGACTACTAGGGCAGGGGCGCGTGCTCCACTCTGAGGAAGGAGTCTGGGCAGAAGGCAGACCTGTCCTATGCCTCTGGTCCCAAGGGGACAGCATCTCCTTGGCCTGTCCCAAGGGCAGACGGGCTTGCCCCCAGGTGCCATACCCGGAACGCGCAGAAACAACCCCATGGAGAAACGGGCAGTCAGATGCCGTCTTCCAAGAAGATGTGGCAGCGTTGTGGGTGGTAGGTGGGTGTGCTGGGGAAGGAGTGGAGACAGAGACAGTCCCCCACAGTTCGCCATCGGGCCGAGTGCAGGGATCCTGTCACCTCCTCTCTCCTGTGTTGAAGGCACTGGCCTAGACCCCGAGTCTTCCTGAGTGCCAGAGCAAAAGGCAAAGCCTTACCTATGCCAGGAGATGCTAATTGGCATAGAGTGCAATGCTAGGCCACGCACGCTGCTGCAGAGTTGTGACTGTGTCTGCTTAGTTCAGCTTAGCAAGGTGAACCCCAGGCGTGAACTTGGAGCCCGGGAAAGCAAGGCCCAAGAGGCACCAGCTCTCCCGTGGCTCTTCTTCCATGCCGCGACAGAGCTAACGACCAAAGCCTTGCTGAGGAAGCAGCAGCGAAGTGCGGTTTGCGCCAAGCTGAAAACCTCTGCGAAAGCATAGCAGTCGCTGGGAAATCAGAGTAGGTTCTGTGGGCTGCTTTTGTTGCTTGCCTTAGCCTAGTATTCGCAGCACGATGGGAGAAACCCGCATAGAGCGAAAGCCTCTTTGCCCGGGCATCCCCTCTGGG
>NW_026748769.1:0-317 GCF_022355385.1 Mustela nigripes
ATCAGATCAATTAGATTTTAAGCCAAAGACTATACTAAGAGATGAGGAAGGACATATATCATACTCAAAGGGTCTGTGCAACAAGAAGATTTAATTTTAAGTACCTATGCCCCCAACGTGGGAGCAGCTAACTATATAAACCAATTAAGAACAAAATCAAAGAAATACATCAACAATAATACAATAATAGTAGGGGACTTTAACACTCCCCTCACTGAAATGGACAGATCATCCAAGCAAATGATCAGCAAGGAAATAAAGGCCTTAAACGACACACTGGACCAGATGGACATCACAGATATATTCAGAACAATTCA
>NW_026748769.1:417-1869 GCF_022355385.1 Mustela nigripes
TGGACCAGATGGACATCACAGATATATTCAGAACAATTCATCCCAAAGCAGCAGAATACACATTCTTCTCTAGTGCACATGGAACATTCTCCAGAATAGATCACATCCGGTCCTAAATCAGGACTCAACCTGTATCAAAAGATTGGGATCATTCCCTGCATATTTTCAGACCACAATGCTCTGAAGCTAGAACTCAACCACAAAAGGAAGTTTGGAAAGAACCCAAATACATGGAGAGTAAAGAGCATCCTTCTGAAGAATGAATGGGTCTACCGGGATATTAAGGAAGAATTGAAAAAAATCATGGAAACAAATGATAATGAAAATAAAACGGTTCATAATCTGTGGGACAAAACAAAGGCAGTCCTGAGAGGAAAATATATATCGGTACAAGCCTTTCTCAAGAAACAAGAAAGGTCTCAGGTACACAACTTAACCCTACACCTAAAGAAGCTGGAGAAAGAACAAGAAAGAAACCCTAAGCCCAGCAGGAGAAGAGAAATCATAAAGATCACAGCAGAAATCAATGAAATAGAAACCAAAAAAAAAAAAGAGCAAATCAATGAAACTAGGAGCTTGTTCTTTGAAAGAATTAATAAAATTGATAAACCCCTGGCCCAACTTATCAAAAAGAAAAGAGAAAAGACCCAAATAAATAAAATCATGAAGGAAAGAGGAGAGATCACAACTAACACCAAAGAAATACAATCTATTATAAGAACATACTATGAGCAACACTACACCCATAAATTTGACAATCTGGAAGAAATGGATGCATTCCTAGAAATATATAAACTATCACAACTGAACCAGGAAGAAATAGAAAGCCTGAACAGACCCATAACCAGTAAGGAGATTGAAACAGTCATTAAAAATCTCCAAACAAACAAAAGCACAGGGCCAGATGGCTTCCCGGGGGAATTCTACCAAACATTTAAAGAAGAACTTATTCCTATTCTCCTGAAATGGTTTCAAAAAATAGAAATGGAAGGAAAACTTCCAAACTCATTTTATGAGGCCAGCATCACCTTGATCCTCAAACCAGACAAGGATCCCATCAAAATAGAGAGCTATAGACCAATATCCTTGATGAACACTAATGTGAAAATACTCAAAAAAATACTAGCCAATAGGATTCAACAGTACATTAAAAGAATTAGTCACCATGACCAAGTGAGATTTATTCCAGGGCTGCAAGGTTGGTTCAACATCCGCAAATCAGTCAATGTGATACAACACATCAATAAAAGAAAGAACAAGAACCATATGATACTCTCAATAGATGCGGAAAAAGCATTTGACAAAGTACAGCATCTCTTCTTGATCAAAACTCTTCAAAGTGTAGGGATAGAGGGCACATACCTCAATATCATCAAAGCCATCTATGAAAAACCCACCGCAAATATCATTCTCAATGGAGAAAAACTGAAAGCTTTTTCACTAAGGTCAGGA
>NW_026748770.1:0-1869 GCF_022355385.1 Mustela nigripes
TAAGGACAGGGAGGGATATAGTTTGTTGGTCCCCCCCTCCTGATGGGTATATTCGCTGGCCTGCATTACTTTCCCAGGGGACATCCCCTGGGGGTGCTGCCCGTTTCCCTGTTTGCACTCCTTCTGCATGTGGCCTGGTTTTCCACATTTAAAGCAAGTCATTTTTTGTTGTTGCTTGGGCGCCCGACATTGCCTTGCTACGTGACCAGGTTTGCCACAATTAAAACATTTTTCTCCATTTCCCCTCCTTCCTTGTTGCAGCCCTGCCTGCAGGGCTTCGGCTAGGAGAGCCATTTTGTGTTTATTTGACCCAATCTCCCTACAGGCATACATTTTGTCCTCTAGAGGATCTTCTGGTCTTAGATTTCTCATGGCTGCCTTGCAGTCCTCATTTGCATTATTGATACTTAGCTGCTGTTTTAGGTATGCCTTGATTTCCTGATCTGTTATTTCTTGATCTATTTGGCCGAATAATCTATCTATGAAATCCGGATAAGGTTCTTTTGGGCCCTGTCTGATGGATGTGGCTTTAGGAGCCCCTTTGTAGACTCTGATGGCATCCTGGAAGGCTTCAAGAATCATGTTTCTATGTAGGTTTTTAGCCACATTCCATTCTGGTCTGGCAGCTTCTTCATTTGTCATGTTTAGACCTCTAATTTCTGCCACCGTCAGGTGGTGAGGTCCTGCTGCACCAGGGCCTGGTGGTGGATGCATCATCTCATATTCTTTTAGCCTCTCATTCAATTTGGCGAGCAAAAGTTCCTTTTGCCCCGAGGCCCCTGGGACTATGTCTAAGAGCCCATTCATCTCCGGTGAAGTACTACTTGCCATGATGATCCCAAAATATTGGAGAGTTGCCTGAGCAAGAAGTCCTGACTCCTGTACCTTGCCTATCCAACTGCTATAGAATCTGGGATTAAATTGTTCATATTCTTGTTGGCCGTGCCTAAGACCTACTGGATATGCAGCCTGGACCTTTTGATCATCCTGCTTTGGGGGATTTTTGACATCCTCATCTCCAAAGCTTGGATGACAAACCTTGTATTGCACAAGTCCCTCTGACAACTCTCTTATCTTAAATTTGTTAAGAAGACACCAAATGCAACATAAAGTTTCCAAGCAGACCTTGTATAACCCGTCTGGTTTATTTCCTCTTGCTTCTACTCATCTTTGAATTAGGTCCTCTAATGATTCCTCTGTCACCTCCTTAACCGGCATCCTGGTTGCCTCAATGGCTGTCTTCAAGGCCCAGACACAGTTACCACTGGTAACTGTCTCTTTACTCCCCAAACATTTCCTTACTCTCAACATCGCCTTGAAGACCGGTTGCAACCGCTTCTCATCACTCTTACTTACTCCAGCCCCCATGGCTGTTTTGTTTTCTATCCCCTCTTGGGACAGTCTCAGATGTCTGTTTCAAGATCTCGGGGAGTACTCACCATTGAGGCTTTAGAGGCTCGAAGGATGGCTCACTCTACTTCGTCTGTGTTCTCCTGGCTGGCTCGCCAACTGGGAGCTCTCTGCTGTTCACGGAGCTCCCAGGGGAGTAGCCGGTCCAATGGTGGAAGCAAACGGGTCACACACAATAACTGAAAGCGAAAGCTGTTTAGTAGCACGTACCACACAATAGCTAATACAAGACAGACAACTCTAGCCGCATGGGCTAGAGAGAGGGCCCAGGGCACTCCCGCTCGATCCCCTTCTCTGGAGCACACCTTTTGGGTGCATTGATCGAAAAGGTGACCGATCCCCTCCCTGGAGCACACCTTTTGGGTGCATCGACCGGGAGGATGATCTGAGCGAGAGTGTCCCAAGAGCACACTCTGACAAGCAGAGGGCCAGTGTTGCTTATATGCCAGTTCAGTCACT
>NW_026748771.1:0-1869 GCF_022355385.1 Mustela nigripes
CTTTGAACCAGGCATAGGCAGGGTGAGCTTGGAGCATGGCCAAGGGCTAGGGAGACAGGAATAATTGAGCTCTTTTCTCCAAGCACGGCCAGAGGCCAGGGAGATGAGAATGACCAAGGACTTTTCTCCAAGTGTGAGTGACAGAGCGCTTTTCTCCAAGCATGGCCAGAGGCCAGGAAGATGAGAGTGATTAAGCACTTTTCTCTGAGGGTGCACTGAGGAGTGGGGCCCTGAGCTCTCCACTCCTCTGGGCCAGATTGTGAGATCGCCATTATCATTCCACCATCCAGAACTTTACGGAAAGCCTTCAGGGAACAAAAGCTCCCGGATTACTTAGCCCTACCGCAGGTAAGGGCAGGACAAATCCATCTCGGGCAAAGACGCTTGAGAATCAATACAACAGGCCCCTTCCCCAGAAGACCAACAGGAAACCCAGCCAAGATCAACTTCACTTACTAAGGAGAACAGTGGAATTCCAGAAGAGGAGAAAGCAAAACAAGGAATTCATGGCTTTCTCCCAATGATTCTTTAGTCTTGCAGTTATATATTTTTTCTTTTTTCTTCGGCTAATATATTTTTTAACTTTTACCCTTTCCTCTTTAAGTGATTTTTTTTAAACTAGTGTATTTTTAAAATACCTTAAAAAATAATAATCTATTTTGAACCTTCATTATTATAGTCATATTTTATCCTCCATTGTATCTAACTATATATTTTTTTTACATATAGGGTTTTTTCTACTAAAAAATTGGGGTATAACTTTTCATAATAGATCAAAATATACCCTAGGTCTAGCTCCAAGATTGTTCTAGTGTCCAGCCTGAGCAAATTCTCTCCAGTTTATTTTTCTTATTGTCCCAACCAACTTGCTCTATCAACTTATTTTTTAGAAATTAAATTTTTTTCCTCATTTTTATAGGTTTATTCCATCCCTTCATTGTGCCTACCCTTATATGATTTTCATCCTTTAAAATCTTGGGAGGTAGTTTCTTCTAAGAGACCGAAATACTCCCAAAATTAAGTGAGTGACCCTGTTCTAGTCACGAGTCTAGTATATATATATATATATTTTTTTTTTCTTTTTTAATATTTTTTCCTTGTTTTATTTTTTTAAACCTTTTTTTCCCCTTGAACTTCTTTTTTATCCCCTTTCATTCTCCCACAACTAGGGGTCTCTTCTGATTTGGTTAAAGCACATTTTCCTGGGGTCTTAACCACCCTTTTAGCATTTTATTGCTCCTTTGTATATTCCTATCTGCTCAAAATGACAAGGTGGAAAAACTCACCACAAGGAGAAGAACAAGAGGCAGAACCAAAAGCTAGGGACCTAATCAAAACAGACATTGGTAATATGACAGAACTAGAGTTCAGAATGACAACTCTCAAGGTTCTAGCTGGGCTCGAAAAAGGCATGGAAGATATTAGAGAAACCCTCTCCAGAGAGATAAAAGCCCTTTCTGGAGAAATAAAAGAACTAAAATCTAACCAAGTTGAAATCAAAAGAGCTATTAATGAGGTGCAATAAAAAATGGAAGTTCTTACTGCTAGGATAAATGAGGCAAAAGAATTAGTGATATAGAAGACCAAATTATGGAGAATAAAGAAGCTGAGTAAAAGAGAGACAAACAAATACTGGGCCATGAGGAGAGAATTTGAGAGATAAGTGAAACCATAAGACGACACAGCATTAGAATAATTGGGATCCCAGAAGAAGAAGAAAGAGAGAGGGGAGCAGAAGGTATATTGGAGAGAATTTTTGTAGAGAATTTCCCTAATATGGCAAAGGTAACAAACATCAAAATCCAGGAGATGCAAAGAATGACCCTCAAAATCAATAAAAATAGGTCCACACCCCGCAACCTGATAGTA
>NW_026748772.1:0-1869 GCF_022355385.1 Mustela nigripes
GCTACCTTGTGTTTTCAGACTTCCTTCCTCTCACTCCTGGCAAACATTTACTCAAGACTTGGAATTCTGGAACCAAAATGCAGCCCTTTGCTGGCCCTCCAGAAGAAAAACGTTGCTCTATGGCGATCTCCATAAACCCCAAATGAGGATCAACCTGCTCGGTTCTCGACCTCACCCCAATTGGATTGTTCGGGTTGTCCATTCACCCCTCCCCAGAGCTCTGCTTTGGAATCCCTCTTTTGGTGGGACACCTGAGGTAACAAAACTAAAAGGACACCTCCCATCCTTCAGATTGACCCAAATCAATTGGGATTGGACCAAATTCACAGAGAGGAAGTCTCGTCCTTGGCCCATGAGGCCTCCCCGAGATTCCACAGCCATCGTTGACAACAAATCCAGAGACAAAAGTCTGAGCAAGCACCTCACACTCGCTCTTTTGTCATATCCCAAAGAGTTCTCCTCACGGTCTGTAGATCGGGCCTGCCATACTTACTTCCCAAACCAAGGACATCCCAATCATATAGGCCGCCCAGGACAAACAAGGGTCATCTGAAACCAGCTGAGCATCTACCTCTACTCAGCGTAGATGGATGTCCCCAGAGAAGAAGATTGAATCAGACAGGCCCCTAGGACTGAATCAGATTCATTGCTTTCGGTTACAGGTATCTCTCCTCAGAGGCCTGGTTTCCAATATTAGCATATGGGGAATTCATGAGGCAGCAATCAGAACAAATCTCTTCTCCACATGGGAAAATTATCCTTTGAAGATGTCTCAAACCTCCAGTTAGGAGAATCTTTCAGGGCCTGTGTTCCACTGCCCCATTACAAGGTCTCCATAGACACAAAAACACATTAGGACCCGTACACAGGAGAGTCCTTTTCAACTCAGCGTATTCGGTTGCTCCTCGAGATCCAGCAGATCTAACTTGTCTTGTTGCCAGGAGACAATTGGAATGTGAGGTGGCCTACACCCCCATCCATCCTTAAAACCCTGCTCGAAATCGTGGCCTGGAGCCAACCAACAGGTCTCAATTGTCCTGCAGAAGAATCTTTGAAGTTGGGAGCTTCTCACAACTCCCATCGTGAGAGAACCCCCATGGCCACATGATCCACCCCCCCTTCATAAAGGGGCCATCAGGGACATAAGGTCCAACCTGAGCGATCGTCTGATTCTCACCCTGACTTCAGATGCATGAGATCTCGGTTCAGTTCTGTAGATTGTGCCTGCCATGTCCTCACCCAGAAACCTAAGCCTTGCTTGTGTCCTCAGACTTCTGTCCACAGACTACTGGCTCACAAGCCCTCCAGTTTGGCAATCCAGAACTACAATGCAGCACTCTACCTGCCCTGCAGAAGAAATACATTGCCCTCTGGGGCTACCTAGAAACCCCAAGTGAAGATCAAACTGCACGACACTTGGCTATACACAAAATATATAGGCTGACCTGGGCAATAATGCCCTTTCTGACACAGACTGAGCCTGGACATCCTGGGCCCACCCAGACAGCTGGCTAAAAACTGAGAACTTCAGACCCCCATGGCCTTAGGTCGCTATCCCTTCCCAACCTCAGTTTTCAGGCTTCAGAACGTAGACATTATCTCCAATCACTGTCCAGGTTTGAAAATGTTGCAGAAATCAGAACTCCTTCCCGATGGCAGGAAAACCTGTGGTTGGCTTGTTGTCCAACGTTCAGTGTAGTGGAAACCAGTGTGTCCCTTGATGACCCGCCATTGCTCGCGGTCGAGATAGGTAGCAAACACACATTGTGACCATCAGCCTAAGCCCAGTCCTCAGCTAAGGCCTCTCAGTGGCTGGATGAAGAGACAGCATATTGGGCTTGCCATGCCCCTAGGCCCCAATTTTTACCC
>NW_026748773.1:0-1869 GCF_022355385.1 Mustela nigripes
GCAGACTTGGGCTTGCCACCAGGTGCCATTCCCGGAACTCGCAGAAACAACCCCATGGAGAAACGGGCTGTCAGATGCCGTCTTCCACCAAGATGTGGCAGCGTTGTGGGTGGCAAAGGGGGTGCCGGAGAAGGAGTGGAGACATTCCTCCACAGTTCCCCATCCCAGCGAATGGGCCGTGTGCAGGGATCCTGTCGCCTCCCCTCTCCTGTGATGAAGGCACTGGCTTAGACAACGACTCTGCCTGAGCTCCGGAGCAAAAGTCAAAGCCTTACCTACGCCAGGAGAAGGTAATAGGCCTAGAGTGCCATGCTGGGCTACGCACGTTGCTGCAGGGTGGTGACTGTGTCTGTTTAGATCGGCATAGCTAGGTGAAGCCCGGGCGCGAACTTGGAGCCCGGGAAAACAAGGCCCAAGAGGCACCAGCTCTCCCGCGGCTCTTCTTCCCTGCCGCGACCCAGCGATCGACCAAAGCCTTGCTGAGGAAGCAGCAGGGAAGTGCGGTTCGCGCCAAGCTGAAATACTCTGCGAAAGCACAGCAGTCGCTGGGACATCAGAGTCGGTTCTGTGGGCTGCTTTTGTTACTTGCCTTAGCCTAGTATTTGCAGCACGATGGGAGAAACCCGCATAGAGCGAAAGTCTCTTTGCCGGGGCAACCCCTCTGAAAATGCACAGCACTCTTTGGGAAATCAGAGTCGGGTCTGGGGGATGCTGCCTGCTGCTTGCCGGAGCTAGTCTCTACAGCACGGTGTAATAAACCCGTATGGAGCGATATCCTCTTTGCCTGGGCATCCCGTCTGCCTGAGAGAGAAGCGCGTTGTCGCATGTGGAAAGAGCCTTAAGGAAACGGACACGTCTGTCACTGCAGGGCGAAGGAATTCTGGCTGCTAAGGAGACACGAGGGAAAGATTCGGCAGGGGCAAGAGCTCCACTCTGAGGAAGGTGACTGGGCAGAAAGCACACCTGTCCCGAGCCTTTGGGCCCAAGGAGACAGCAGCTCCTTGGCCACCTGTCCAGGGTGGAGACATGGGCTTGCCACCAGGCGCGTACGCTGAACTCGAGAACCAACTCCCAGAAAGAACTGGCCATCAGATGCCGTCTTCCTCCAGGATGTGGAAGCTTGGAGGAGGCACGGGGTTTAAGGGGAAGGAGTGGGGACAGTCCCCCAAAACTCCCTATTCAGTGCACGTGCGGTGTGCAGGGATCCTGTCACGTCTCCTTTCCTGTGGGGAAAGCACTGGCCTAGTCCGTGAGTCCGCATGAGCGCCAGAGCAAAGGGCGAAGCGATGCCTACACCGGGAGATGGTAGTGTGCTCTACCGTACCGTCCTAGGCAACGCACGCTACTGCAAGGTTGTCGCTGAGTCTGCTTAGTTCGGCTTGGCAGGGTGCACCCAGGACGCGAACATGGAACCCGGGAAAGCAAGGCTCAAGAGGCACCAGCTCTCCCGCAGCTCTTCTTCCCTGACGCAACTGATTTTTCCTGAGGAAGCAGCGGCGAAGTGCTGTTCGCTCCAAGCCAAAGCCTCTGTGAAAGCACAGCATTCGCTGAGAAATGTTTGGCGGGCTGCTGCTGCTTGCCGTAGCATCCCCTCTGCCTGAGAGAGAAGCATGGTCGCACACGTCTGTTCACTGCGCTCCCAAGGATCTAGTGTGAGGAAGGCGCAGCACGCCGCCGCCGGAGAAGAGAAGGACCCGTTGGCCTTGGGTTCGGGAAACGCTGTGGAAGCAGGATAGCCTGCCGTGGCACGAACAGCAGGCCGGTCGCAAGACAAGTGTCACCTGCTCCCTGTGCGGAGAGATGGAAGCCTGGCTGCTAAGGAGACATGAGGGGACGACTAGGGAGGGGCGCGTGTTCCACTCTGAGGAA
>NW_026748774.1:0-316 GCF_022355385.1 Mustela nigripes
TAGTCATCTCTTCTCAACCTCGGTTTTCAGGCTTCAGAACCTAGACCTTATCTCCAATCATGGCTCGGGTTTGAAAATGATGCAGAAATCAGAAATATTTCCCCATGGCAAGAAACCTTATGGTTGGCATGTTGTCCAACGTTCAGTGTAGTTGAAACCAGTGTGGCCCATGAGGCCCCGCCCATGCTTGCCGGCCACATTGGTCACAAACACACATTGTGACCCTCAACCTGAGCCCAGTTCTCAGGTAAGGCTTCTCAGTGGCTGGATGGAGAGACAGCATATTGGGCTTGCCATGCCCCTAGGCCCCAAATTG
>NW_026748774.1:416-1353 GCF_022355385.1 Mustela nigripes
TCAACCTCGGTTTTCAGGCTTCAGAACCTAGACCTTATCTCTAATCGTGGCTCGGGTTTGAAAATGATGCAGAAATCAGAACTCTTTCCCCATGGCAAGAAACCTTATGGTTGGCATGTTGTCCAACGTTCAGGTAGTTGAAACCAGTATGGCCCATGAGGCCCCGCCCATGCTTGCCGGCCACATTGGTCACAAACACACATTGTGACCCTCAGCCTGAGCCCAGTTCTCAGGTAAGGCTTCTCAGTGGCTGGATGGAGAGACAGCATATTGGGCTTGCCATGCCCCTAGGCCCCAAATTGTAACCATAGTTCGGGTTGTCCCTTCACTCTTCCCAAGGGCTCTGCTTTGGAATTCCTCTTTTGTTGGGACACCTGAGGTAACAAACCTGAAAGGAGTCCTCCCATCCCACAGATTGACAGAAAACAATTGGGATCGGGCCAAGTCTACAGAGAATAAGATTCGTCCATTGCCCATGAGGCCTGCCCAACATTCCACGGCCATCGCTGATACAAAATCCAGATACAAAAGCCTGAGCACGCACCTCAGACTCGCTCATTCTTCATATCCTGAAAAGTTCTTCAGGTAAGAACCTACACGGCATTCGAATGCACCCAAAATATATAGTCTAACCTGGGCACTAATACACTGTCTGACAACCTGAAGCCCGGACCTCGTGAACAACACCCAGACAGCTGACCACACACTGAGCACAACAGACCCGCCATGGCCTTAGGTCATCATCTCTTCCCTACCTCAGTTTTCAGGCTTCAGAACCTAGACCTTATCTCCAATCACTGCCCACGGTTCACTGTGATGCTGAAATCAGAATTCTTCCTTACCTATGGCAAGAAACCTTGTGGATGGCATGTTGTCCAACGTTCAGTGTAGGAGAAACCAGCATTCACCCTGAGGCCACGCCCATTCTTGAGTGCGA
>NW_026748774.1:1453-1868 GCF_022355385.1 Mustela nigripes
TAGGCCCCAATTTTTAACCAGATTTCTGGTTGTCCAGTCGCCCCTCCCTAGGGCTCGACTCTGGAATCCTTCATTTGGTAGGACACCTGAGTTTGAAAAACAAAACAAAACAAACCAACAACAACAGAGCAACGGACTTCTTCCAACCCACAGAATGACCGCAAAGTCTTTGGACGGGGCCAAACCCCCAGAGAATAAGACTCATCCATTTCCCATGAAGTCACCCCGAAATTTCACGACCATGAGTGACACGATATCCAGAGATAAAAACTTGAACTAGAGCCTCACACTCGCCCTTTTTTCATGTCCCGATGAATTCTCCTCATGGTCTCTAGATCAGTCCTGCCATACCTATGACCCGAGTCATAAGCCGAGTTTGTGTTTTCAGACAACTGTCCAAACAGCCCTGGCCTAC
>NW_026748775.1:0-1868 GCF_022355385.1 Mustela nigripes
ATACCACATCTTCTTGATCCATTCATCTGTTGATGGACATCTAGGTTATATTTTTTGAAGTTTTTCTCTAATCCTTCTCTTTCTACATTAAGTTGGTTGTCATTTAACTTTATGACCATTCTTTGCTCCTTACCTCCCCACATTTTATGTGTAATGTTTATATTTTATATCCTTTTATTCTGTGAGTTGACTCTGTGGTTTTTGTTTTGTTTTGGTTTTGGTTTTTTTTAAGAGAAAAGAAGCATTTTTACTACTTTTGTTTCCTTACCTCTGTATTGTCACTTTTAGGGTTTCCTTTCCACTCAATGAGCCCCCTTTAATATTTCTTGCAGGACTGGTTTAGTGGTCATGAACTCCTAGTTTTTGTTGGGGAAACTCCTTATCCCTCCTTCTATTCTGAATGTAGTCCTGCTGGATAGAGTGTTCTTGGCTGCAGATGTTTCCCATTCATCATTTTGGATATATCATGCCACTCTTCTCTGGCTTGCAAAATTTGTTGAAAAATCTCCTGCTAGCCTTATGAGTTTTCGTTTGTAAGTTATTGACTTCTTTTGTCTTATTGCTTTTAAAATATTGTCTTTATCATTATATTTTGCCAGTTTAATATATGTTCTGGTGTAGGTCTCCTTTTGTTGATTTGATGGGAGTTTTTTGTGCCACCTGGATCTAGATATGTTTCCCTCCCCAGATTAGGGAAGTTTTCACCTATAATTTCTTCAAATAAATTTTCTGCTCCCTATTCCCTTTTTTCTGGAACTCATAATACAAATGTCATGTTTGAAGTCACTGAGTTACTTAAATGTATTGTTTTGTGTAATTCCTATTTCTTTTCTTTAGTTTACTTCCCATTCTGTCTTCTAGGTCTCTAAGTTTTTCTGCTTCTATGCTGGTGTTCATTCCATCAAGAACGTTTCTCATTTTGTTTATTGAGCCCTTTCTCTCTTCTATGTCTTGCCTTATCTCTGTGTTAAGGGTTTCATTCATGTCCTCCACTCTTGACTCAAGTCCAGTGAGTACTCTCCTGATCATTGCTTTAAATTCTCTATCAGGGATATTGGTTATATCTGTTTCACTTAGATCTCTAGGCATGGCCTTGTCCTGTTCTTATATTTGGGATAAATTTCTCTGTCTCCTCATTTTGTCTGTATTTCTGTGTCTGTTTCCATGTGTTGAGAAAATCAGCTATGTCTTCTGCTCTTGAAAAGAGTTAATTTATAAAAAAGAGGTCTTGGAGTGTCCTGCAATACAGTGTCTCCTGTTCACAGAATCTGGCATTTCAAAAGAGTATCCTATGTGTGATGCCTATACTCTGCTGTTGTGTCTGAGTCACTTTTCCTTTCAGTGCACGTGTCTGCTCTGACATTCTGCCTATTGTGGGCTGTGCTTGTTATCTGTAGTGTTAGTGGGACCCAGACACACCAGCTCTGAGGGAGCATGCCCACCAGGGAACTTGGGAGTGGGCAGCAGTATTAGCAAAATTTCCATTGGGCTGCAAATCCTATGCCAGATCTCTTGAAATGCTATAGTGGCTGGGAGCCATGCACCAGCAGTTGGAGGCACAAGGTGTGGGGCATAGTATGCAGCAATGGCTGGGCAGGGTATATGTGAAGCTTGAACAAAATTTACCTTGAGGTCATGGCTGAGCTATATTTTGCAGTGCTTGATATTGACCCACAGATCTTCAAGTTTGTTTATTTTTAATTTTTTTGTTGTTTTTAGATTGTGATCGACTAATCTTTCATTCATTGGTTTTTTTCTTCACCATTTCAAATCTGTTTGAGTATATACAATATATTTTTCATTTCCATTAATATGCTTTTATTCTCTACAATAGCCATTGGATTCTTTTAGTTTCCTTCTCTTAGTAT
>NW_026748776.1:0-1868 GCF_022355385.1 Mustela nigripes
TTAATCTCACAAAACAAACTGAGGGTTGCCGGGGGCAGGGGGTTGGGAGAAGGGGGTGGGATTATGGACATTGGGGAGGGTATGTGTTTTGGTGAGTGCTGTGAAGTGTGTAAATCTGGTGATTCACAGACCTGTACCCCTGGGGATAAAAATATATGTTTATAAAAAATAAAAAATTATATTTAAAAAAAAATTTCACTACACATATATGAACTCCTGTTTACATAAATAGAAGTTTTGATAACACTAATTAATAACTCTAAATAAATTTAATCACCTGAGTGACTTTTATATGTTTTCCATCAGTAACTTAACCTGGCCCATCTACGTGGCACTCATTTAATCTATAGTTCATAGTAGGTCCTGCTGCTCATTAAAAATAATACTAAGCCAGAAAAATAGACTTGAGCTTTGTCTCCTTGATCTCTGTAACATAATGGTAAAGAGAAGAGATGTTAGCATCGGGCCACCTGGTTTGACATTTTCTAGGTGAGCAACATCAGCAGCCTTTCCATACTTTCTTTTTTTCAACAATAAAATTCCAATAGCATTTATCTTATATATTTATAGTGAGTGTTAAATGAGATATTATGTAGGAAGCATTTTATTTTTTATTATTTTTTTTTAAAGATTTTATTTATTTATTTGACAGACAGAGATCACAAGTAGGCAGAGAGGCAGGCAGAGAGAGAGAGAGAGAGGAGGAAGCAGGCTCTCCGCGGAGCAGACAGCCTGATGCAGGGCTCGATCCCAGGACCCTGGGATCATGACCTGAGACGAAGGCAGAGGCTTTAACCCACTGAGCCACGCAGGTGCCCCTGTAGGAAGCATTTTAAACCATGCCTAATGTATGATTACTCTCAGTAATCATCTACTGGTATAGAAAAACAGATATCTTTTCTTCTGGAGCTGAAACATGTGATTTACAAAGACCACATTGGCATGATGCTATCATTTTTCATATTCCCTCAGGGCAAGTAATGTCCTTACCCAGTGTGAAAGTGTGTGCCGGCATGTGTGTATGTGTGTGTGTGTGTGCGTATGTGTATGTGTGTTGTGTGTTTGGTATAGAGCATCATGTTTCGTGATACCAATGCATGTATTGATTACTGACTTAGAAATGTTCTGAGAGGTTGGGATAAGGGAAAGGAAGGCTCTAGTCAGATTGTTTTGGCAAGAGTATTTTCTGTTATTTATTTTTAGACCCGATGATGAAAGAGTAACTTTTTGCAGTGTTAAGCAGAATAGCCAAAGAGCCCTGTTTGGCAGAACCCCAGCCAGCAATCTTGTCTTTATTGAAGTTTTCTCTGCATGCTAATTGTATCTACTAGCATTTATTTATCTATTTATTTTTTAGTTTTTTAAGATTTTATCTATTTATTTGACAGAGAGAGAGAACGAGCGAGCAAGCTAAAGCAGGGGAAGCAGCAGAGGGAAAGGGAGAAGTAGGTTCCCTACCAAGGAGAAGCCCGATGTGGGGCTCCATCTCAGGACCCCGAGATCATGACCTGAGCTGAAGGCAGATGTTTATCCGACTGAACTACCTAGGCACACCTCTACTAATATCTATTTAGAAAATATTTTTCCCCAACCTTTCCTTTTATTCTAGAATGGCATGTATTTTCTGTAATAAAATTATACTTATATAATGAGTATAAATAAGTCATTAAGATTCACAAACATAATGCATAATTAATTGATGTGATTATAATAAGAAATGAGCACACAGTATACATATTTGTATATAAACCTATTCAACCATGTAGGCAATGCTAACACCAGAGTTTAGTTAACACAATGAGTAGCAAACTCACTTATCAATGCCTACAATCAGACACAAGATGACACTAATGAAGGAACTTCTCATG
>NW_026748777.1:0-1868 GCF_022355385.1 Mustela nigripes
CTAGCTGAAGCAGTCTCAGCTTGCTACTTCTCCGCCATCTTGACTCGAATCTCTTTACTTAACCTTTAAATGTTGAAGTATATTAGGGCTCAAAGCATGCCTTCTACTCTGATTCCATGACCCCCTCTGTGATCTTTTTTGTGGCTTCAAGACTGTGTGTAAACCACTAACTTCCAAATATCTCCAGATACCTCCTCAGATTAAGGACCCAAGACTATGTTTCCCTGTGGATGTCTTAAAATGGCCTCCATTCAAGATGTCCCCAAACTAAGCTATTTTCTCAATCTATACCTGGTGTCCCTCCAGTGTTGCCTATTCACATTAAGAAGCCTGACACCAGGGAGTTGGTCATGATATCCCTCACCCAGTAATATCTAAGTCAGCACTAAGTCCCATCTACTCTACTTCATAAATAATGGTAAATCTATTGACCATAAATAATGACAAATCTAGTTACTTCTTTCCATCTTTCCCATCACCACAGTGGGCCAAGCTACCAACACCTCTTCCTGATATAATCTATCTCCCTAGATATCTCTTTCTATTCCTCCTCCATTCATTCTTCATAATAGAGCCAGGTGACCTCCTTAAAATGCAGACTGATGATGTCACCCCCTTGCTTCAAGACCTTCTATGGTTTTCTGTTGCTCTTTTGATACATAAGGAAAGTAACACAGTCTGCAACATCATGTAAGATATAGCCCCTTCTCTGGCCCCTTCTTAGATCATGCTCCTTCCTAATCTCTGAACTCTGATCACACTGTGTTCAGTTCTCAAAAGTACCAGGTATCTTCCTGACTCCTGTTCCCTCTGCCCAGATTGTGCTTCTATCCCCTCCCCTCAACACACGCTTCTACTCTTGTAGATTTCAATGGTCTTCTTTCAAAAGCCTTCCCTAACCACCAAGCCCTAAACAGATCAAGCTGCCTTATACTTTGATTTCATGTAATTTAAGACCAGTTTTTAATTATACTTGGTTTATGTCTTTTTCCATCCTAGACCATGAACTCTGGTAAGAAAGAGGTTACTTCTGGGTTGTTTATCAGAGTATTCTAGAGACCAGTCCACAATTCCAGGAAAGTGTAGATTAAATTAACGAGTGAACCTGTGAGTAGGTGAGCATGTGAATGAATGATGTGGGGCTAGATTTTTGCACTCAGGCTATCGATATTCCTCTTTATCTTCCCCTGCAGCACAAACCCATGAATCAAGGTCAAGCATATACTATCAAGTTCAGTTCAATATAAAAAGTGGTTCTGAGAACACCGGATATAAACTGTGTGGAGGGAAAAAACACGGAAAGGGAAGGACTCGGAGAGTCTGATCTGCATTCTCCAGCTTAGTCAAGGAAAAACCAGCATCTCTACCTTATTTTCATTCTGAATACCAAATAAGAACTAGTCTTACCTATTTCATGAATGGATTCCTTGACTCACTTAGCTCGTTTTATAAATATATAGGAAACCATCAACAGATGAATGGATCAAGAAGATGTGGTATATATACACAATGGAATACTATGCAGCCATCCAAAGAAATGAAATCTTGCCATTTGCGACAACATGGATGGAACTAGAGCGTATCATGCTTAGCGAAATAAGTCAAACAGAGAAAGACAACTATCATATGATCTCCCTGATATGAGGAAGTGGTGATGCAACATGGGGGCTTAAATGGGTAGGAGAAGAATCAATGAAACAAGATGGGATTGGGAGGGAGACAAACCATAAGTGACTCTTAATCTTACAAAACAAACTGAGGGTTGCTGGGGGGAGGGGGGTTGGGAGAAGGGGCGGTGGGGTTATGGACATTGGCGAGGGGATATGCTTTGGTGAGTGCTGATTCACAGACCTGTAACCCTGGGGATA
>NW_026748778.1:0-1868 GCF_022355385.1 Mustela nigripes
GGTCTGAGTGCCGGTAGGTGCTCAGATGGGCCCAATTGCCCCTGTTTGTCCTGGGAAGGCACAAATATTGGGATGGCCTCAGGGACTTTGGAGTTTTATCCTCTTAGTAGGGTTGTGGCCATTGGAATGGGCACATACAATTCCCTTGGAGAGGGAAAAAACAGTCGTTCATGTTTGGCCCCAGTGGTCTGAGCCTGTAGGGTGTGTAAGCCAGGGCTTTTTGAACAGTTGTCTGAAAACACAAACTCGGCTTATGTTTCGGGTCATAGGTATGGCAGAACTGATCTACGGACCATGAGACGAACTCTTCGGGATATGAAAAAAGGGCGAGTGTGAGGCTCTTGCTCACGTTTTTGTCTCTGCATATCGTGTCACAAATGGTCGTGAAATTTCCGGGTGACTTCATGGGAAATGGACAATTCTTACTCTCTGGGGTTTTGGCCCCGTCCAAAGAGTTTGGGGTCATGCTGTGGGTTGGAAGAAGTCCGTTGTTCTGTTGCTGTTGATTTGTTTTGTTTTGTTTTTCAACCTCAGGTGTCCCACCAAATGAGGGATTCCAGAGTAGGGCCCTGGGGAGGGGCGACAGGATCACCAGAATTCTGGTTAAAAATTGTGGCCTAGGGACATGACAAGCCCATTATGACATCTGATGGTCCAGCCACTGAGAGGACGTACTAGAGGACCCCAAACTCTTTGGACGGGGCCAACCACCAGAGGGTAAGACTCGCCCATTTCCCATGAAGTCATCCGGATATTTCATGACTATGAATGGAACGATATCCAGAGATAAACACTTGAGCAAGAGCATCATACTCGCGCTTTTTTCATATCCCGAATGGTTCTCCTCGTGGTCTGTAGATCAGTCCTGCCGTCCGATGACCCGAAACATAAGCCGAGTTTGTGTTTTCAGACAACTGTCCAAACATACCAGGCCTACACAGCCTACAGGCTCAGGCCCCTGGAGCCAACTGAGGATTGTACTTTCCCTCTTCAAGGGAATTCTGTGTGCCCAATCCAATGGCCACAACCCTACTAATAGGATAAACCTCCAAAATCCCTGAGACCATCCCAATATTTGTGGCTTCCCAGGACAAACAGGAGGAATCTGAGCCCATCTGAGAACCTACCTGCACTCAGACTCGTAGACTGATATCCCCAGAGGTAAAAAGGAACGAACAGGCCCTAGGCCCTAATCGGATCCATTGCTTCGTTTCCAGGCATCTTCCTCAGATTTCAGTACCAGAATAAGGCTGTTTCTTGACTCACCGATGAGAACAAAACTCATCTACACATGGGAAACTTGCATATGGGAGGTGTGTCAAAGACTCTTTTTAGGAGAACCCTTCAGAGCCCCATTGCCACCGCTTCATTCCAAGTTCTCCATAGAACAAAATCATATTAGGACACATCCACGGGAGAGTCCAATTCAACTCAACAATTCGGTTGCTCCGCGAGATCCAGCAGATCTAACTTGTCTTGTTGCTAGGAGACAATTGGAATGCGAGGTGGGCTACCCAGCCATCCATCCTTAGAACCCTGCTTGGAATCATTGGCCTGGAGCCAACCAACAGGTCTCAATTGTCCTCCTGAAGAATCTTTGCAGTTGTGAACTTCTCACAACTCCCATGGTAGAAACACCCATGGCCTCGTGATCCCCCCCCCCTTCATGAAGGGGCCATCAGGGACATAAGGTCCAACCTGAGAAATAGTCTGATCCTCACCCTGAATTCAGATGCACGAGATCTCGATTCAGTTCTGTATTTTGTGCCTGCCAGGTCCTCACCCAGAAACCTAAGCCTAGCTTGTGTCCTCAGACTTCCGTCCTCAGACTAATGGCCCACAAGCCCTACAGTTTGGCAATCCAGAAT
>NW_026748779.1:0-1868 GCF_022355385.1 Mustela nigripes
TTGGGTGGCTCAGTGGGTTAAGCCGCTGCCTTCAGCTCAGGTCATGATCTCAGGGTCCTGGGATCGAGTCCCGCATCGGGCTCTCTGCTCAGCAGGGAGCCTGCTTCCTCCTCTCTCTCTCTCTGCCTGCCTCTCTGCCTACTTGTGATCTCTCTCTGTCAAATAAATAAATAAATCTTTAAAAAAAAAAAAAAAGAAGCAAAGCATTCAAAATGAATATGTAAGATCTCCCCAATCTCTTCTAGGTCTTGAGCTGTTCCTGCGTTTCTCCAAGGCACCCACTCCTTGGGATTCCGTTTTGAAAGAAAGGTATCAGCCATCAGCGGAAATCTGTGTCCCTTACAGGTTTGCTGTACTATATATAAAATGTTAGCGCACATCCTAAGCACATAGCAAAGACTGAAAAATACCAAGTACTACGATGAGAACTAGGAAGATAAAGGACGATGTGGTAGAAAGTGAACTAACTGTTAGCTATGCAGAGCATGTCAATGTCCAGCTTTTCATTTTTTCTTGACCATGACTTACCATAGATCAATGGTGGGATTTTAGCAAGAGGCAGGAGATGTCTTGAGTGATTGGTGAGTGGTCCTATCCACTAAGCTCTAAGCTGGTATTTGAAAGTGAGAGTCAGCCCATTTCTATTCAACAGACAGGCATTGAGTGACTAGCACTTACGAGAACAAGCAGAGTCCCATCAGAGAGGCAGACAAGCGAACAGGTGATTGCACTGCATCCTGGCGCTGCATGAGAGAACAGATACTATGCAGGACCGGATGCTTTCTGTCTGGTTCCGACTACTTAAATGAAGTAGTCAAAGACCAACAAAAATGCCTTTCTAATTCATGATGGACATAAAGCTGAGAAAGGTTGTGTAGTGGAAATAGACTCATGAGTCCAAAAGATTCTAATAAGCTGGAATTATAGACTAAAGTTTTAAAGATGAGATTTCATAAGGTTAGATATAAAGTCCCACAAATTGTAAAAACCATTTGCCCAAGAACAGCCAGGCAACAGCAAATCATTGACAACAGTCTCAGGAATGTTGGCTGATTAGTACAAACACAATTTGAGCTAATATATCACATAGTTGCAAAAAGGCATGTAGTCTTAGACTATGTTATTAGAGAAAGCCCAGTATTACAGCCAAATAATGCTCTCGTTCTAGTCCCTATTCCCGAGAGCACATCTTGCTTACATTTGAGTGATACGTGTTTAGAGGGACAGTGACACATTTTGAAGAAAGGGAGATGGTAAAGGAATTGAATCCATGAATCTATAGAAAAGGTAAAGGTCTGAGGATAGCTAGCTTAGTGGGCATATATTGAGGGCAGGGATCTAGTAGATGGCTGGACATAGTTTAAGATTTTTCATGTGGGGGGGGACACCTGGGTGGCTTAGTCAGTGATACATCCATCTTTTGGTTTCAGCTCGGGTCATGATCTCAGGATCTTGAGATGGAGCCCTGCATCAGGCTCCACACTCAATGTGGACTTGGCTTGGGATTCTCTCTCTCCCTTTCCCTCTGCTCCTCTTTCCAGTGCACTCTCTTTAAAACAAACAAACAAATAATAAAATCTTAAAGATTTTTCACATGGTCTCAAACTCTACAAGAAATTATAAGATGACAAACTTTAGATGTAAGGAAAAACAACATAGAAATTATAAGTAAAATGGTAAGCCTTGTGAAGAAAACAGTTCCATGTCATTGAATGAACTGGATGAAATAATTTGTCAGGTACATTGTAGAGAACTCTCTTGCATCAGGTAGAGAAAGTTCCTCTATGGCCATTCTAACTCTGTGACTCTATTAGTGCCCTGGCCGTAGAGTATATATATATATATATATATATATATATATATATATA
>NW_026748780.1:0-1868 GCF_022355385.1 Mustela nigripes
CCATCCAGCCACTGAGAGGCCTTACCTGAGACTGAGCTCAGGCTGAGGGTCACAGTGTGTTTGTGACCAATGTGGCCCGCAAGCATGGCGGAGCCTCATGGGCCACACCGGTTTCAACGACACTGAACCTTGGACAACATTCCAACCACAAGGTTTCTTACCATGGCGAAAGAGTTCTGATTTCTGCATCATTTTCAAACCCGGGCCGTGATTGGAGATAAGGTCTAGGTTCTGAAGCCTGAAAACCGAGCTTGAGAAGAGATGATGACCGAAGGCCACGGCGGGACGGATGTGCTCAGTGTGCGGCCAGCTGTCTGAATGGGGCCAGGAGGTCTAGGCTCAGGCTGTGTCCGAAAGGGCATTAGTGCCCAGGTCAGCCTATATATTTGGGGTACAGCAGAATGGCGTACATTGATCCTCATTTGGGGTTTCTGGGTAGCCCCCGAGGGCAATGTTTTTCTTCTGGAGGGCAGGCAGAGTGCTGCATTGTATTCTGGATTGCCATACTGGAGGGCTTGTTGGCCAGTAGTCTGAGGACGGAAGTCTGAGAACCCAAGCAAGGGCTAGGTTTCTGGGTGAGGATATGGCAGGCACAATCTACAGACCTGAATCGAGATCTCGTGATCTGATGTCAGGGCGAGGATCAGATGATCGCTCAGGTTGGACAATATTTCCCTGATGGCCCCTTCTTGAAGGAGGGGTGGATCACGAGGCCATGGGTTTTTCACACGATCGGAGTTGAGAGAAGCTCCCAACTGCAAAGATTCTTCTGCAGGACAATTGAGACTCTTGGTTGGCGCCAGGACAACGATATTGAGCAGGGTTCTAAGCATGAATGGCTTGGTAGCCCACCACGCATTCCAACTGTCTCCACTCAACAAGACAGGTTAGATCTGTTGAAATTGGGGGAGCAACCGAGGAGGCTGAGTTGAAATGGACACTCCCGTGGATGTGTCCTAATATGATTTTTTGTCTATGGAGACCTTGGAATGAAGCGGTTGCACTGGGGCCCTGAAGGGTTCTCCTAAAGAGAGGCTTTCACAAAGCACTATCATGCAAGTTTCCCATGTGTAGATGAGATTTGTTCTGATGGGTGAGTCAAGAAACAGCCATATGCTGTTATTGAAATCCAGGCCTCTGATGAGTGATGCCTGGAAACCAAAGCAATGGATCCGATAGGTTGGTAGGGGCCTCCACGTTCCTTTTTACCGCTGGGGACATCAGTCTACGGGTCTGAGTGCCGGTAGGGGCTCAGATGGGCCCCTATTGCCCCTGTTTGTCCTGGAAATCCACAAATATTGGGATGGCCTCAGGGTCTTTGGAGGTTTATCCTCTTAGTAGGGTTGTGGCCATTGGAATGGACACATACAATTCCCTTGGAGAGGGCAATCACAGTCTTCAGGTTTGGCTCCAAGGGCCTGAGCCTGTAGGTTGTGTAGGCCACGGCTCTTTGGTCAGTTGTCTGAAAACACTAACTGGGCTTATGTTTCCGGTCATAGGTATGGCAGGAGGGATCTACAGACGATGAGGAGAACTCTTCTGGATATGAAAAAAGGGCGAGTGTGAGGGTCTTGCTCAAGGTTTTCTCTCTGGATATCGTGTCACTCATGGTCTTTAAATTTCCGGGTGACTTCATGGGAAATGGACGAGTCGTACTCTCTGGGGTTTTGGCCCCGTCCTAAGAGTTTGGGGTCATTCTGTGGGATGGAATAAGTCGTTGTTCTGTTGTAGTTGATTTGTTTGTTTGTTTTTCAACCTCAGGTGTCCCACCAAATGAGGGAATCCAGAGTAGAGCCCTGGGGAGCAGAGAATGGACAACCAAAATCTGGTTAAAAATTGGGGCCTAGGGACATGTCAAGCCCATTATG
>NW_026748781.1:0-1294 GCF_022355385.1 Mustela nigripes
GAAGAGGACACTGTAAAACCACAGTAGGCAACCACATCCTAGGTAGTACTATCAACACACAGTGCCCAGATACAGCAAGGCTCTGCATCCAAGCGGGTCGTGACAGGCCGGAGAGCTGGCTCAGCAAACACTGACCATATGCCAACTGCACAGAACATGTACTGCTGGGCCTTTAAAAAACAGAAAGATTATAAAGACAGAGAATCTGATGCCTAGAAATTTAATCTAGTGGAAAAGACCAACGGGAATTAAAATTCTAAACAGAAAAAAAGTAACTGCTATAAAAGGGATACAAACCTGAAATCTGCATGTCATTTTTTTGTATCACTTTTATAGATTCTATGCTCTGCTTTCCTGTATCATTATGATTTTAATGATTGTGCTACCTTCTTTTAATGAAAAGGTAAAATAGCTTTCACTAAATGGCAAGCTTCTTGAAGGAGATTAATTGTTTTCATGGCACTCTTTTTTAAAGAGATATTTATTATAGTTAATTACTCTTGATTCTTTAATGTATCTTGATACCAGGAGCACCTGGGTGGCTCAGTTGGTTAAGTGTCTGCCTTCAGCTCAGGTCAAGATCCCAGGGTCCTGGGGTTGAGTCCCGCATCATGCTCCCTGCTCAGTGGGGAGCCTGCTTCTCCATCTGCCTGCTGCTCCCCCTGCTTGTATGCTCTCTCTCTCTGACAAATAAATAAAATCTTTTTTAAAAAAATAAACACAATATCTTGGTAACATTCAGATAAGTTAGATGAAGAAGCTAAAAGTAACTATCCAAGCCTTACTTCCAATCTCCTTGATAAGAACAAAAGTGACAAAGGTATACTAATACTCTAATATTCTGGCCAAGTATGTGTGTGTGTGTGCGTGCAGTCTAATACCCTCTCTATGACTCATTTGAAAGCTCATGAGCCTGAACTTTACATTTGAAAGCTCATGAGCCTGAACTTGTCTGCCCTACCTTTTCTGAGACTCCTATTCATCCCTCAAGATCCAGCTTAAATATTACCACCCAATTTCCTCGAGCAGTTATTTAAACACAGTTTTGGACCCCAAGATATTTGTGTGCTTCTGTAGTGTTGTACACTTCACATTGCACTGAATTATTTATAAAAATATTTCTCCTACCAAATTTTGAGATCTTTGTTGCACTGTTAAGCACTCAGCACAGCGCTAGGTACATAGTGGGTATAAATGTTTGTGAATGAATGAGCAAATGAAGGAATTGATGCATGGTACATAGTGGGTATAAATGTTTGTGAATGAATGAGCAAATGAAGGAATTGATGCATGG
>NW_026748781.1:1304-1868 GCF_022355385.1 Mustela nigripes
GTAAATTAACACATTAGTGTGAGAACTAAACCCCACCAGAGCCAGAATTTTTCAGGTTGTCCTTCAACCGTATCATGATACGCGTTAGCAATAATGTTTTTCCTATTGCCACATTCTAACAGGGTACAAGAATTCCATGCATTTTTCTGAAGAAATATGACCCCATTCACCTCTGGCCTTTTAGATACATTCCTAACATAAACTTGTAAACAAAAAATTATGTACATGAAAAGAGAAAATTTATCCCAGAATACATTTTAAATTAATATTTGCTCTATTTTGCTTTACCTTTTGAGGGGAAATCTGCTATTTCCCCAGATCTCCTATTTACCTTCTTTCATAATAAGATAAGTTTTTCTCAAGGTTTCCCCAACATTTAGAAACTTCTCCACTTTAGTTTACTGAGCTTTACGCAACTTCATAGATAAAAATTCTTTAAGCTACAATTTTTAGTGTACAGTTGACCCTTGAACAGCGCAGGGGTTAGGGGCACTGACCCCTTGCACACTCAAAAATCTGTGCATAGGTAACACGGTCAAAAATCCATCACACCTTGTTATTACA
>NW_026748782.1:0-1867 GCF_022355385.1 Mustela nigripes
TAGAATTCCAGTGGGATCCCGGAAAAGAACCTAATTGGAGATTAGAGACCATTGCGGTGTGAAGCTTTTCTTTGAGATCAAAAGAGGTGCATGTTATGCAAATATTAGCAAGTGTAAGTTCACACTGTCTATTGAAAATTTATAGACTCATTATGGTCAAGAAGGCTGGAAGATAAGTAGATTTTGGGAAAGATGCAGATAAATTCAGGGAGGTGGCAGATTACCCCAGGGAAAGTAGAATGGCCAAAGAGTATGGCCCAAACTTTTTAAAAAGATTTTATTCATTTATTTGACACACAGAGAGCCAGAAAGCACAAGTGGGGGGAATGGCAGAGGGAGAAGGAGAAGCAGGCTCCCCGCTGAGCAGGGAGGCAAATGTGTGGGACTCGATCCCAGGACCCTGGGATCATGACCTGAGCTGAAGGCAGACACTTAAGCAACTGAGCCACCCAGGCGCCCCCTGGCTCCAACTTCCAAAGATGGTGTATGAGATACCTTTGGTGGGAAGGGATGAAGATCAGCAACTGTCCTTGATTCTGCTTCTCAGGAAGGCATTGTGATGTGGTGCCCAGGACTTTGGAGACAGACACACACTTGGTGCCCTCCGGCTCTGCCGCTAAAGCAACACCTTCCAGAGGGCAGCTGCAGGCACCGGGTGGCATCACACAGGGTCAGACACAGGAGGCACTCAGCCATGTACCCCTTCCACCATCCTGCTGGGTTTGGAAGAGCACTATCAAAGTCCCTGCTGCAAAGGACCATCCAGAGTGACATGTCCCATGGGGCACGTTGGCATTCCTTTACCCCTTCAGGTTATTGGCAGCAAGGCTGGAAATTTTTTAAATTGCCTGGGAAAATGATAGCAAACGGCTCCAAAAAGGAGTTTCAGAACGCAGACTTCATACTATGTTTTGAGTACATTTCATTCATTTGGCAGGTGCTGACAGGGTGCTTAAGTGCCAGGTGCTGCTGCATTAGAAACGGACTTGAGAAGTTAACAGGAGGGGGCTCCAGCCCTCAACCAGCACAAAGTGGATCAATGGATGTATGTGACCGACAGAGCACTGTGACGGGGAGTACTAGGTGCTCTCATAAGAAGGGTGTGCTAGGAGCTAAGGGAACACTCGGGGGGAGCCAGCACCAACACTCGGGGAGAGCTGTGGGAAACATAATGGATGCAGATGGCTCCAGGGGAAACCAGGGAACTGCTCAGATCCTTGCTTCTTAACAGCTCCAAGTGCCCGCTGCTTCAGAGTGGGGGCTGGGTGAGCAGGGAGCTTGGGTGGGCGCAGCGATGCCTAAGTTCCGACCTGCAGCTCCTGCGCTGACTCACCTGTCCCTTTAGGAGTACAATGACATAGGATGTCACCAACGGAGGATCTACCCCTGCCTCCTGTTACTGGGAAAGCACGCGAGGGCTGCGAAGCTAAAAGCAAGAGTTGGTAGTTCCAGTAATGTGTGCAGGGTTTTAAAAACTATACACGGGAAAATATCCGGTCTTATTTGCATGTGTTTGTATCATGCACAATTTTTAACTGCAATCCTCCTTTTACCTTATTCCCTGTTGTTAAGACTCTCCTCTCCTCACCGCTGCCTTTGTCCCTATGATACCTGTTGACATCCTGGTGCTCATCCATGAGCTCATTCGCCTCTATCCACGCACGCATGGGGCTCTGTCACTGTTTAACAAATATGGACTCATTTTATCTACCTCTTGATCTAGTGCTTCCCCATTAATAATCCCTCCTACATAATGTCCTTCTGTTTTTATCTTCATTTTTATAAAGAATGGCTGCTCACCTTTTATCAGGTGCCTTTATTTTTTATCAAATGCATTTATTGCTATGGTCTTAAGAGTTTTTTCACA
>NW_026748783.1:0-1118 GCF_022355385.1 Mustela nigripes
TTAAATGGCATAGTGATGAAGAGGATTTAGTCAGACAGTGAAAGAGAGCAGTAAGCATAGTGTTAAGCGGTAAGACATTATAATACATTTGAACATCAAAAAACGTTGTGTTGGATCATCTGTTTATGTGAGTAAATAAATAAATAAAGCTTCCTGGGGTTCCGATAGAGGTAAAGAAGACTGCTATATGATCCAAAGGGGCACGTGCACCAAATGTTTATAACAGTAATATCCACAATAGCCAAACTATGGAAAGAACCTAGATGTCCATCAACAAATGAAATATATATATGATGGAATACTATGCAGCCATCAAAAGAAATGAAATCTTGCCATTTGCGTTGACATGGATGGAACTGGAGGGTATTATGCTTAGCAAAATAAGTCAACCAGAGAAAGACACTATCATATGATCTCCCTGATATGAGGAAATGGAGGTGCAATGTGGGGGGTTTGGGGGACAGGAAAAGAGTAAATGAAGCAAGATGGGATCGGGAGGGAGACAAACCATAAGAGACTCTTAATCTCACAAAACAAACTGAGAGTTGCCGGAGGGGTGGGGAGGGTAGGGAGAGGGTGGTGGGGTTAGGAACATTGGGGAGATTATGTGCTGTGGTGAGTGCTGTGAAGTGTGTAAACCTGGGGATTCACAGACCTGTACCCCTGGGGCTAATAATGCATTATATGTTAATAAAAAGAAGAAGAAGAAGAAGCAAACTACTATATATCAAATGCTATCATTCTCAGCAAAGAGTGTGTAATCAGGCATATTTTATTAAAGTAACCAGGTAAAATGATGGTCGAAAATTGGAATAACAGAAAACATAAAAATCAGAGATTTTAAAAAGAGATATGGGAAAGTGTAGAAAATATAGTCAATGATATTATAATAGTGTTATATGGTGACAGATGGTGGCTATATGTGTAGTGATCATCGAAAAATGTATGGAGATATTGAAAACCTGAAACCAATGTAACACTGAATATCAACTACACTCAAATAAAAAAAATAGTAAAAAGAAAACATTTTAATTTAAAAAGATAAAAAGAGGGACAAGAATTTGAAAAGTGAATTTCAAAAAGAGTAAAGATGAGGCTAAGACATACTCTGAACCTTG
>NW_026748783.1:1218-1867 GCF_022355385.1 Mustela nigripes
GACAGGATAATTCTTCCCTATGAAACAGCATACAGAAACCAGGGGAAACACCTGGAAGCAAAATAAACTATACTGAAAATAAGAATTAGGAAAAAGGTAAATGATGAAAGATAAGAAAATTAGACCTGCGACAGAGACCTAGTGAAGAGAATTTTTAGCTTGTGGTTTAATGTTTTTGAGGATAATCTAGAGTTCATAACTGCCTTGAGGCAGTCTGGTTGTAGGCAGTTTAGGCAGACCCGTAAGACAGGCCTCCTTTGGGCAGGTGGTGTTGGAGGAGGCCATTGGGCTGGACAAAGACAAATCCAACCATTTGACTAAAGTGTCTGTGAAGATGTGGAAGTCAGATGCAACAGAGAAAGACCTGTCAAACCTAATCTCAGAAATGGAGATGATGAAGATGATTGGACAGAACAAGGACATCATCAACCTGCTGGGTCCTGCACATAGGATGGTCCTTCGTACACTCTCATGGAATATGCCTCCAAAGACAACATACAGGAGTACCTGCAGGCCCAGAGGCCTCCTGACCTGGAGTACTGTTACAATATCAGCCACAATGCAGCAGAGCAACTCTCCTCCAAGGACCTGGTATCCTGTGCCTACCAGGTAGCCTGAGGCATGGAGTACCTTGCCTCCAAGAAGTGCA
>NW_026748784.1:0-1867 GCF_022355385.1 Mustela nigripes
TTTTTTGTAAAATAAGCATGGATTGTATTTTGAAATTTATATGAAGTACAACTGGGTGTTATGGAAGAGTTTGTTAATGGATAAATATGTTCCACAGGAAGAACAATGCTAAGTTTGCTTGTCAGCTGAAATCCTGCTCAAATTTCTCCCACATGAAATAGCAGCTAATAATTGTAGGAGGAACAATAGAATTGGAAAAATCTCTGTTTCACAAAAACCACTGTAATAATTTATTCAGGAAATAATCATGAATTGATGTTAAAGAACTGAGCCAGAGATTGTTGAACAGGCTATTTACATAGCTTCAAATTATTGCCTTGTAGATTAATCATTCATTACGAAGGGGAATTGTCTACCTTTATGATACAACAATCAGACAGATACCATTTTAATTAGGTGATGAAATTTAAGATTAACAAAAATGAAACAAATTGACGTCACATGCTGAAGGTGTGTTACCTTGAGAATAATGTAACATCACCTATAAGATATGTCTGTAAAAAAAAGGGAAGGGGATCTGAACTTAATTATTTATGAGGAAAAATTCAAGTCAGCCAAATTGAGGGATATTTTGAAAAACAAATGGCCTGGAACTTTAAAAATATAGCCATGCTATCAAAGAAATAAAATCAATCAAGCAAGCAAGTGAACTGGTAAATGATTCTGGATTTAAAGAGATTCACAAGAGATGCCATTGATTAGGCCCTGGTTTGGATAAAGGAAAGAAGCTTAAAAGGCATTATTAAACTGATTAGAAACTTAGGATATGGACTCAAAGTGAAATAACTGCATTGTTTCAGTATTCAACCTATTTAGTGCAGTCACTCTGGTCAGACATCAGTGTGGAGTACGTGACTTTAATACAGAAGGACCTTCTTTGGCCTTGTATTTATTTATAGTAACAAACTTATCTTTGAGCTTTGTTCCATTCCAAATTTCTACGAGGTGGTGTACTTCCCCTTTCCTTTGCACCTTACTGAAATTTAGTTTCCAGTGCTTCCACTCCATGAATCTCCTGCCATTCACCATAAATCCAGTGGAATTATTTCCATGTTTTTCATTTCTCTCCTCCAGACCCAACACCCCTTCTAAACCTCCTTTGTTCTTAATTTCTAGGATACTATTATCTCCTCGTTTGCCTTTTAGTTGTCTGTTTTTCTCTGGCTCTCTTTCTCAGTTTTTGGCTAGTTTCTTTGTTCACTTATGAAAGTAGATATTTCTGAGGATATTTTTGTCACTACACATTTCTTCACACTTTTCATATTCTTCTTGGCTTATTTTTTTTTAAATTAGGCTCCAACATTTGTACTCTTACTTTTGTAAATATAATTCTCTATCAACATAGATTTCTCATACTTACTACAGATCTGTACATCTAAATACCACCAGCAGTATCTACCTAATATTGTAAGACCCACTCGTTTAATAGATCCAACATTGACTTTGTTATTTTATACCCACATTGATTTATTTTATTAATTTCTAATTCACATAACATCCTACCTGTTTACTCAAAACATTGATAACCTACCAGATTCTCCCAATTAACCCTCCATTCACTTTAAATTAATCTCTGATCCCTGCAATTATAACTTCAGAATATCACACACACACACACACACACACACACACACTCTCTCTCTCTCTCTCTCTCTCTCTCGATCCCTCTTGCCCATCACCATAGACAATAGCTATGTCCACTGATTGTCTACCTTCTTTGGACAACAGTAATGATAGTCTTGTGTTTGGCTCCACCTGCTCTTTTATCCCCAGTCTACCACAAGACTGATCTTTCTTCCATATGTATCTTATTTTTCACTGCCCTCATCAAGATTCTCCTTTTACCCCTCATAGTCTTCAGAACAAA
>NW_026748785.1:0-1867 GCF_022355385.1 Mustela nigripes
TCACTGCAAATATCATTCTCAATGGAGAAAAACTGAAAGCTTTTCCGCTAAGGTCAGGAACACGGCAGGGATGTCCAATATCACCACTGCTATGCAACATAGTACTAGAGGTCCTAACCTCAGCAATCAGACAACAAAAGGAAATTAAAGGCATCCAAATCGGCAAAGAAGAAGTCAAATTATCACTCGTCCCTTTCCTTCTGACGAAAGAGACTTGGTCCACATGTCTATACCCGTTACCACAACAAGTACAGTTAACTAATAATGACAATGGGTTCGGTCCAGGCCTCTTCATTGAGAGTTAGCTCTGATGCAGAATGTCACTCTCCTCGAAGACTTTGCCAAGATATTTAAGGGAAATCCAGGTAGACAGAGGCCTCATCCCTTAGCCCCGTGTTTCAGAACAATAGGCGACGAGGCCACAGATGGCAACATCTATCGATGCGCTCACCTTATACCTCGGAAGGGGACTGTCCGTACCTAAGTCATCACTGACCCATAGGCTAAAGACGCTGACAGGTATGCTCTCACACACAGGACGACAAACCCCAGGGAGAGCTGCTCATAGCCGCGAGGCCTCCCCTTTTCTTGAGATATCTAGAAATTGTATTGAAAAAGGACACCTTGCCGTCTCCGGGGATATGTTAGCCTAAAGGAATTTATACTGAATGTCATTTTCCTTCCGCTATGTCTCCAGAATGGGGAAGTTGGACATTAACCCACAAGACATCCTGAGTTCTTGATCAGGTTCAGAGGGCTCTTGTTCTGTCTATCTGGGACTTCCTACTTAAAGCCATAGGACACCAATGTCATGGGAGAGTGACAGCTGCTTCAGTGAAGCCAGCATCTGTGATGTCACAAAGCTTTGAGTTCATAGCAACCACTCCTCATCAACCCAGGCCTGATCACTACACTTGCCTGGAGTAGTGATGGGTGGGATAAGAGGACCCCAAGCCGTCCCAAACCGCTGGAGCCGCCTGGGTCTCTCACCAAGGCAGTTTGCAAAGCAAGTCATTGTCACCTTCTCCATGGCCCAATTCATAGTGTTTGGTCGTGAGTGTCTGCAGCAGCCCTCTGGACCACGGAAAAAGGTAAGGATCCCTATTTGCATCTTATCCACGACTGGCCAAGAAACTAACAGTCTGCAAGCAAAGCCTCAACGGAGGAAATCTGAGCTCTGTGCAAGGGTGAGGCCCTCACAATTAATCACGGGGCATCTGAACAGGAAAAGGGCTACCCAAGGGAAGCTCAAACTGAACCCACGCAACAGTGCAAAAGACATGTCTCGAGTCTCCTACCTCGAGCGTCTCCAGAAACGGTGCCAACAAGGCCTCCCAATCATCCAAAAAGTCGATGCATCCAAGGCAGACTCTCCACCATAGAACCTTAGGTCCAGACGGACTCATGTTCTTGGAGTCCACAGGAGCCAATGGAGAGCATGTTGGAAGAGACCCATAGCCCAAGTGAAGCCATCTGAAATACTTCCGTGCCCGTTTCAGGAAGACAACTTGTATGTCCAAAAGGACGCATTGAAGAGGATTTGAATGTGGAAGAACCTTGAGCAGTCCCTCAGGGTGGAGTAGCTACCCTCTGTGGAACTGCATGGAGATGTGGCAGCACAAGCCTGCCTTCACCCTCTCATGACCATCCCCCAAATGGTTACATGCGATAAGCAAACAGTGCCTCTTGCGGAAGATGGGCATGTTCCAATGGAGACCCGAGAGGATGCACAATGTGTTAAGAAGGGCTCAGTACAACGCGACAGAGAGTGGATGCTGCAGGTTAGTGAGGAGATCCAGGAAGGCAAAGAACAGGAGAATGAACAAGGGAGCTCCGAGCGAAGGTCGGGCATTTTAGGATGGTGGGG
>NW_026748786.1:0-1867 GCF_022355385.1 Mustela nigripes
TGATCTGAGAATATGCAGGGAATAATCTCAGTTAGATTGGCAATGAAGATGTCAAACTTTCTCTCTTCACAAATGACACGATTCTTTATATGGAAAACCCAAAAGACTCCACCCCCAAACAACTAGAACTCATACAGCAATTCAGCAACATGGCAGGGTACAAAGTCAATGTGCAGAAATCAGTGGCTTTCTTATCCACTAACAATAAAAATACAGAAAGGGAAATTAGAGAATCGATTCCATTTACTATAGCACCAAGAACCATAAGATACCTGGGAATAAACCTAACCAAAGAGGTAAAGGATCTGTACTTGAGGAACTACAGAACACTCATTAAAGAAATTGAAGAAGACACAGAAAGATGGAAGACCGTTCCATGCTCTTGGATCAGAAGAATGAACATTGTTAAAATGTCTATACTGCCTAGAGCAATATATACTTTTAATGCCATTCTGATCAAATTCCACCGGTATTCTTCAAAGAGCTGGAGCAAATAATCCTAAAATTTGTATGGAATCAGAAGAGACCCCAAATCGCTAAGGAAATGTTGAAAAACAAAAATAAACCTGGGGGCATCACAGTACCTGATTGCAAGCTTTATTACAAAGCTGTGATCACCAAGACAGCATGGTACTGGCATAAAAACAGACACATAGACCAGAGTAGAGATCCCAGATATGGACCCTCAACTCTATGGTCAATTAATCTTGGGAAAAACAGGAAAAAATATACAGTGGAAAAAAGACAGTCTTCAATAAGTGGTGCTGGGAAAACTGGACAGCTATATGTAGAAGAATGAAACTCGACCATTCTCTTACACTGTACACAAAGATAAACTCAAAATGGATGAAAGACCTCAATGTGAGACAGGAATCCATCAGAATCCTAGAGGAGAACATAGGCAGTAATCTCTTCGATATCAGCCACAGCAACTTCTTTCAAGATATGTCTCCAAAGGCATAGGACACAAAAACGAAAATAAACTTTTGGGACTTCATCAAAATCAAAAGTTTCTGCACAGCAAAGGAAAAAAACAAAGAGGCAACCCATGGAATGGGAGAAGATATTTGCAAATGGCAGTAGAGACAAAAGGTTGATATCCAGGATCTATAATGAACTGCTCAAACCCAACACACATGAAACAGGCAAACATATCAAAAAATGGGAAGAAGATATGAACAGACACTTCTCCAATCAAGACATACAAATGGCTATCAGACACATGAAAAAATGTTCATCATCATTAGCCCTCAGGGAGATTCAAATTAAAACCACATTGAGATATCACCTTACACCAGTTAGAATGGCCAAAATTAACAAAACAGGGAAAAACATGTGTTGGAGAGGATGTGGAGAAAGGGGAACCCTCTTACACTGTTGGTGGAAATGCAAGTCGGTGCAGCCTCTTTGGGCAACTAGTCTCAGGACCCAGCCTGAGGTGAGACACGCCCCCTTCCTCTCACCAGGGGGAAGTGACCCCCTGCCCCACCGCTGGGAGTTGAGGGCTCTGGGCCACGGCGGGGCATCCCGTACGCACAGATGCTCTCCAATCCTTGGTTCCACAGAAAAAAATAACAATCGAGAAAGATACATTTTGGGAATGTTTTCATGTTAAAAATTAATGAATGCAAAACTACATTAATATTTGGCTAATTCCCCGCCGCCACCACCTTTGATTTCCCTAAGATGATTTCTGAGAATCACAGCAGTTAGAGGTGTACTTGAAACTGTCGACAGTGTTCAGTTACAGACACGCTTGTACTCCAAACCCAAGTTCTTGAACTCGAGAGCGAGCAGAGCACCACCTGGCCTGCCAGGGGCCCTTCTCTGCATGCACAACCCATCTTGTAGTCAACCACCAAGGATC
>NW_026748787.1:0-1866 GCF_022355385.1 Mustela nigripes
AAAAGAATAAAAATACTTAGGAATAAACCCAAGAAAAAGATGTACCCTGAAAACTACAAAACATTGATGAAATGGAAAAGTACATGAACAAATGGAAGATACATGTTCATGGATTAGAATACTATTGGTAAAATGTTCACTCCACCCAGAGCAATCTACAGATTCAAACCAATTCCTGTGAAAATACCAACAGTGCTTTTCAAAACATTGGAATAGTCCTAATATTTGTATGGAACTACAAAAATCCTGAATAGCTAACACAATCTTGAGAAAGAGCAACGACTGAGGTATCAAAATACCAGGTATTTCAATATTGTATTGCAAAGCTGCAGTAATCAAAAAATTATGGTAATGGCCCATAAATCAACACACAGATCAATGGCACACAATAGGAGAGCCCAAAAATAAATTCACGTTTGTATGGTCCATCAATCTATTACAGGAAGGCAAGAATATACAATAGGGAAAAGACAGTCTCTTCAATAAATGGTGCTGGGAAAACTAGACAGCTACATGCAAAAGAATGAAACTGGACCACTTTCTTACACCACACATAAAATAAACTCAAAATGGATTAGTGAACCTAAATGTCAGACTTGAAACCATAAAACTCCTAGAGGAAAACATATGCAATAATCTGTTTGAGGGTGGCCATAACATTTTTCTAGATAGGTCTCCTGAGGCAAGGGACACAAAAGCAAAAATAAACTATTGGGGCTACACCAAAATAAAAATATTTAGCACAGCAAAGGAAATGATAAACAAATGAAAAGGCAACCTACTGAGAAGATATTTGCAAATGATGTATTTGATATGGGGTTAATATCCAAACTATTAATTTGGATAATTAATACATAAAGAACTTACACTACTTAACACACAAAAACATCTGATTAAATGGGCAGGGAACCAAATATACAAATTTTTACAAAGATGACCTACAGGTGACCAACAGACACATGAAAAAGTGCTCTCCATCACTAACCAGGGAAATACACATCAAAACCACAATGAGATCTCCTTTTAACTGTCAGAATGGATACTATCAACAAAAAATAACAAGCGTTGGTAAGGCTATGGAGGAAAAAAAAAAAAAAACCTTCATGCATAGGTGGTGGGAATATAAATTGGTGCAACCACTCAGGTAAACAGTATAGAATTTCCTCAAAAAATTAAAAATAGAAATACCACTGATTTGGTAATTCTATTGTTGAGTAGTCACCCTCAAAATTGAGAACACTAACTTGAAAAGATATTTCCATCCCAATGTTCATTGCATTATCATTTATAATAGCCAAGACATGGAACAACTCAAGAGTCCACTGATCTATGAATAGATGAAAATGTTTAGGTGTGTGTATACACACACACACACACACACACACAAATAAAATAATACTCATCCATAAATAATGAGGTCTTGCCATTTGCAACAACATGGATGGACCTAAGGAGTATTACGCTCAATGGAGTAAGACGATGAAGGACAAATGTTGTAGGATTTCACCTGTGCATGAAATCTAAAAAACAAATCAGAAGCAGATGCAGGGGCACTTGGGTGGCTCATCAGGTAAGCATCTGCCTTCCTCTAGGTCATGATCTCGGGGTCTTGGGATCAAGACACATGTTGGGCTCCTGGATCAGCAGGAGGCTGCTTCTCCCTCTCCCTCTGCCTCTGCCTCTCCCCCTATTCATGCTCTCTCTCTGTCTCAAGTTAATAAATAAATTCCCCATAAATACAGAGAACAAACTTGTGGTTGCTAGAGAGCAGGAGGCTGTGGTGTGGGATGGGTAAAATGGGTGAAAGGGGAGGGGAGGGGCAGGATTCTGGTTATGGAAAGAGTCATAGGGATAAAAGGTAGGATA
>NW_026748788.1:0-1866 GCF_022355385.1 Mustela nigripes
AAAATGGTAAAACTAATAATGTTCATGGACTCTATTATAAATTTTCTAATTGTATGGGAAGAATCCAAGAAACATATAATTAATTGATTTGAAAATCCTCAAAGAGCTACAGGATCAGGTCGTGGTATGTTCTGATTCAACAGCATCATAATGCAGCATTTTATATGTGTGGCTAATGGATATTTTCATGAATGTTTGCTAGCTAGTCAGCCAATACAGAGAAATATTAGGTTGGGTAATTACTCACAGCTGTGTTTAATAAAATGAGAGAAGATTATCAAATGACACTAATAATAATAATCCTATAGCAGGCTAAATAATTCAATGATAATTACAAGTATTAATCTAACTTTCTTCTCTGATTATGACTCTTCTCTCCTTTATCATAATGGGAGTAACAGATTGTCTGCAATGAATTGTGAAAACCGAGCAGTGACTTTGGCAGTGAAGGCCTCCCATCAATTTTGATAGGTTAAAATGATTCTCATTGGTCTTGAGTAAGTGTGTCAATTTTTTTTTTCTGTGTGTGTCATAAAAGAAAGAAGCAATAGTAAATTCTTGTTGTTATTCCATGGAGCCAATAAAATCATACTGCCAACAAGAGGCTGTTGACACTGTAAGTGTAGTTATCTGTCTTGAAATACTAGGCCTGGAAATAAAATTCCAATATTTCACATAATCTCTTTTATTTTTTAAAGAAAAAAACAAAACAAAACAACTATACTGCTTACATTTAGGGCTCTGCTGTTGTGTAACTATTTTTGAACATGTCTACTGTAAATGTATATAGATATATTTTTTTCTGTGCAATAAATTCATTTAGAGATAAATTTGGATGGTATTTGTGGCTAGTTTTACAAGTTAAAAGGACTAAAAGAAAGAAGAAAAACATTTTTATTACAGCATATTTACATCTGTCCAAAGTATTTATTTACTATAATACTGACTAATGTATAATACTGTACACAAAGAAAGAAGTTAAATGAGTTATAATTCAGTCGAATTATAGCTGGCCATTTTAAAACTTACCACTGAATCTTTCTGGTATGAAATGTGATATCTGGCAATCTGGTCTAGTTCATTACATCAGGTCATTTGTATGTTCTTATTATTATTTTGATAGCATAGCACATTTTATAACCCAGACATTTTACAATAGAACTATGATGCATATATTTTCAAAAGTATAGACATACATGAAGCTATGAGGTCAAAAAAGATGAATGTCCGTAGTACCATATAGACTCAACAAATAAAAGTATCCAAGGCTCTGAGTGAGACTTATGAATATTGCATAAGATTAGGCCAACATGTGGTTTTGATATAAATAATCTGTTCTTAAATTAGAATTACAATCGTTGAGTACAGTGTTGAAAATGACAGATAGATTTTAGCTATCTTTGCTCACTAAGGAAAATGGAAAAATGTTTAGTTTGGTCAGATTTTCACTTAACTTCTGAAAAATCTTACATTTGAGAGAACCCTTAAAGATATAAATATTTGAAAGATATTTAAGATATAAGAATCCTTAAAGATATAACCCCTTTGGCACAAGTTTTCAAGAAACTTGTTTGATGTTGTATACAATTATATGGCACACGTACTGTTCTAGATGTTTCATGCCAATAATATGTAAGCCATACCAAGGCTACATATACATATAGAATTTTTCCTCAGCTTACAAGGGGGCTATGTACAGAGAAACACATAAAAAATTGAAAATGCATTTAATACCCTAAACTATCAAATATCATAGCTTACCTTAAGCTTATTTAAACATACTCAGAACACTTACATTTGCCTGCATTTGGGCAAAATCATCTTAAGCAAAGCCTATTTTATAACAAAGTATCAAATATCACATGC
>NW_026748789.1:0-1866 GCF_022355385.1 Mustela nigripes
GGGTGTGCAAGGCGCCAGCTTTTGCTTTGTCCTCAGCCAGCCTCCTGCTCCTTCATTCCCCCCTGAACAACTTTGACCCTTAAATCTTTAAGGTGGTTGAAGGTGGAAGGTCTCATCTTCTGTAACTTCTTCGTGCTGAATAGGGGCGTAGAGCTGTCCCTACCTACTGGGGTCAATATTGATCAGGGTAGGAATGTATAAGGGAGTTACGAAAGGTGGAGGCAGCTGAATCCAGCGCTGATAGTGAAGAGGTGTCCTCGCGCGCGACAAGGATCATCTGTCGTGGTGTAGTCATTGTAGCAATGGAGTCTCAGCACCAAGTAGAGAAACATGGAACAAAGCAACATATTAAGGTTAATAAGGCGATAAGAATAAGAAGCCCGAAAAGGAGATTTGGCCATAGCCCTTCTCCAAGCCAGGAACTTAACCAATTACTAAAAGAGAGAGAGGGACCTTGTAGAGCCTTAATCTAGGCATTCATATCCTTTATTAGTCCTGTGACATTTTTGTGATAGTCTGGGATGTACACACAACATTTTGTCTTGATAATTGCGTATGTGCCACCCTGGGCTTCTGTCAGGACATATAAGGCCATCCTATTTTGTAGGACTGCCCTGCGTATCTGTGACACTTCGGTATTAAGTAGGGAGATGCCATTTAGTGAATCATTGAGTGCCTTTGTAGTATATTTATTAAGGGCTTCTACATGCCACATGACATTCTCTAGTCCCGCAGATGGAACAAAAATGGATGCTAAGTGATCATACCATTTAAAACAGATCGTGTCCATCTTTGTTTCAAGTTGGGGAGATTAGCTGGAGTTGTAATGGTTTTAGTAATGCACCCATGAATACAGGCAAATCCTAAAGTACAGCGACCTATCCACCCTGGAGGAAGCCAGGGCCACAGGTTGGTTCCACATATCCAGTGGGTTCCGTTTGGAGCTGGCCATCTGATGCCAGGTCGCCTTGCCCAGTCAGTAGCAAACCAGTCAGTAGCCTGAAGTACTATTATTTGGGAACACATTTCTAGTGAGCCATCCTAGACATGGTGTGTTATTTGCCCAAGTACCACTTGTATGATTCCTTTGTTCCCAGCATAAAACTGCCTTCTGACTGAGCTGTCCAATCGTGGGTGTAAGCCACAGATATGTATCCCAGATTTGATATACACCATCCTTAGTATAGCCATATGGAGGGTCTTGTAATTTAGACCCATATTTGATTGGGGAGTTATGGCTTGACAACAATCCCCTTTCCTTCCAAATAGCTCCATGGGCATGTAGTACCAAGAAAGCATATTTGGAGTCAGTGTTAATGTTTATTCTTAGGCTTTGGCAATTGCAAAGTGCTAGTGAGCAATATGGCACACCTAGCTTTTCTTATTTTTTCTATGAAAACTACTGACATCAGAAAATCAACTGTCATTCGTATTTTTAACAGGGGCATCTTAAATCTGGACAAATAGAGTAAGCAAGATCAGTAAACTTTGAACATTTTTGCTCTATAGAGAAAGAAGTAAAGTGGTCAGGTTCAGGCATACAGGTAACTAGGTTTAAAGTCTGACAAGTTTTAGGTATTAATTCTGGCATAGATAAGTATAGTCCAATATTTAATTAGTTGGCCTCCATCATCCATTGGTGGCCTTTGGCTTCTAAGACAAATTTGGACCTGATGTGAAGTCATTACAGTCAGGGACTGTTCCATAGTGAGCTTTGAGGCTCCTTTTATGAGGGCTGTTCTATGCTTAGCTAAAGCATCTGTTTGCAATTGCACCTCAACAGAGGTGGCCTCTAGGATAAATATGACTAAGGGATGAAACCAATAAGAAGACCTTTGAGTGGTCCAGCCTTAACAATATCCTGAT
>NW_026748790.1:0-1866 GCF_022355385.1 Mustela nigripes
TTAAAGATTTTATTTATTTATTTGACAGAGAGAAACCACAAGTAGACGGAAAGGCAGGCAGAGAGAGAGACAGGGAAGCAGGCTCCTGCTGAGCAGAGAGCCCGATGCGGGACTCGATCCCAGGACCCTGAGATCATGACCTGAGCCGAAGGCAGCGGCTTAACCCACTGAGCCACCCAGGCGCCCTGTTCTGTACTGAAACATACTATTGCCAAGAACTACTTTGTGTGATAATGATACTTTCTAATATTTTTTTAAATTGGGAACAACAATGTGCCAGTAATTTTACAAAGCATAATACATAGATTATTTAATCCTGTTAACAGCAACTCCATGAAGTAAACATTATATTCATTTAACAAATAAGGAAATTGAGGTGTGGTGTGCTTGATTAACATGACCAGACGGATGTAGTTTGTGAATGACAAAACCACAGTTTGAGCCCATTCTGTCTTACATGAAGGCCAGTACTGTGCATTTCTGCAAGTTTGTGCAAATGAATCACATTTGATTTGTCAACAAATGGAAGGTGATCGTTGTGTAGTGCCTTGGGATTAGAGGTGATACTTGGGGATTAGGCTTTTCTAGAGATTCCAATTCTGAATTTTTTTGTTCTTTCTTTTCAGATCAAAGAGAGTGCATCACAGACAAGAGATGTCCTCAAACAGCATTTTAATGATTTAAAGGGAACCCTTGGGAAGCTTCTGGATGAACGATTGGTGACCCTTTTGCAAGAGGTGGACACGATTGAACAGGAAACCATTAAACCTCTAGATGACTGCCAGAAGCTCATAGAGCATGGAGTTAATACTGCAGAGGACTTAGTCCAAGAAGGTGGGAGTCCAGGGAGCCTATCAAGTGGGGCGCATTCAGTTTGGCTCTTTGCTAACTTCTCAGGGTGCCAGCAGGCTTGTTGCCATCTGTGCAGTACTTACCATGTTCCTACCTCTGAATAGTTTGTAATATAGGATGGCAGATACACAGCAAGGTCTCCCAGGGTGAATGTAGTTAAAATGTTGATTATAATCCGTTATAAGACAAGGGATAATGATTTTTCTCAAATGGTTTTTTGGTAGTGTCTTATTCACTGCTAACACTGTGACTTTAAGGTCCTTTTGAGTCTGTTCCTATATTTTTCAGAGTGTTCACAGAATTTAATTCCTTTGTTAGTTTTAGAAGGATAAAAATTATAATTGGTGTTTACTCTTGAAATCGTAGTGGTTATATGCCTATCTGCAGCCAGTTACTCTGGTTAAAGCACGCCCAGATCTTGCCTTGATATCTTCCTGTCTTCATGTTCACTTTCCTCTCTTCACACAGATCTTTATCAAGTACATTAAATAAAAAGGTAATGGTTCTGCCTTTTGGGGCTCACAGCACAGTGAGAGGCATACGCGCTGAGAGAGATCTAAGACCTAAAGGAGCACGGAAGGGAAAGTGCTTAACTGTGGGAGAGTGAAGGATAGTTTTCTGTGGGAGGAGTTCACAGAGGTTTGACGGAATTCATTAAGCGACAAAGGAAGAGACGGAGGTAATAGCACGATTGGAAGCAGAAGTAGCATCACGAGTGAAGTGAATGGCATATCAGGGGTCTATTGAAGTATTTTAGGCAGCAGAGTTACACAATCGGATTTGCATTTTTAAAAAAAATGATGCTGCCTGTAGTTTAGAGATTGTATTAGAGGTCCTAAGACTGGAGGTCAAAGAGGCCAATTGAGAAGATGTAGCACTACTCCAGCAGGAAATGAAGAAGGCACTGGGCTTCATCATGGTGAAGACAAAGTGGAGCTGATTTTAAGACTTTTTAGAGAGAAAATTAGGGCGCCTGGGTGGCTCAGTGGGTTAAGCCGCTGCCTTCGGCTCAGG
>NW_026748791.1:0-1866 GCF_022355385.1 Mustela nigripes
CTCATCTACACATGGGAAACTTGCACGATGGAGCTGTGTGAAAGCCTCTCTTTAGGAGAACCCTTCAGGGCCCCTGTGCCACCGCTTCATTCCAAGGTCTCCATAGACAAAACATCATATTAGGACAGATCCACTGGAGAGTCCATTTCAACTCAGCCTCCTTGATTACTCCCCTAGATCCAGCAGATCTAACCTGTCTTGTTGCGTGGAGACAGTTGGAATGCGAGGTGGGGTACCCAGCCATCCATCCTTAGAACCCTGTTCGGAATCGTTGGCCTGGAGCCAACCAATAGGTCTCAAAGTTCTGCTGAAGAATCTTTGCAGTTGCGAGCTTCTCACAGCTACCATCGTGGGAAAACCCCCATGGCCTCGTGATCCACCTGCCCTTCAAGAAGGGGCCATCAGGACAGAATGTCCAACCTGAGCGATCGACTGATCGTCGCCCTGACTTCAGATGCATGAGATCTCATTTCAGGTCTGTAGATTGTGCCTGCCATATCCTCACCCAGAAACTTAGGCCTAGCTTGGGTTCTCAGACTTCCGTTCTCAGACCACTGGACCACAAGCCCTCCAGTTTGGCAATCCAGAAATACAATGCAGCACTCTGCCTGCCCTCCTGAAGAAAAACATAGCCCTCCGGGGCTACCCAGAAACCCCAAATGAGGATCAACCTACACGCCATTCGGCTCTACCCCAAATATATAGGCTGTCCTGGGCACTAATGCCCTTTCTGACGCAGACTGATCCTGTACCTCCTCGCCCCACCAAGACAGCTGGTCGCACACTGAGCATATCGGACCCCTCATGGCCTTAGGTCGTCATCTCTTCTCAATCTGGGTTTTCAGGCTTCAGAACCTAGACCTTATCTCCAATCAAGGCCCGGATTTGAAATCAGACCTCTTTCCCTATGGCAAGAAACCTGTGGTTGTCATGTTGTCCGAGGTTCAGTGTAGTTGAAACCAGTGTGGCCCATGATTCCCCGCCCATGCTTGCAGGCCACATTGGTCACAAACACACATTGTGACCCTCAGCCTGAGCCCAGTCCTCAGGTAAGGCCTCTCAGTGGCTGGATGCAGAGACAGCATATTGGGCTTGCCATGCCCCTAGGCCCCAATTGTTAACCATAGTTCAGGTTGTCCCTTCACTCTTCCCCAGTGCTCTGCTTTTGAATTCCTCTTTTGATGGGACACCTGAGGTAACAAACCTGAAAGGAGTCCTCCCATCCCACAGATTGACGAAAAACAATAGGGATCGGGCCAAGTCCACAGAGAGCAAGATTCCTCCATGGCCCATGAGGCCTCCCCAACATTCCACGGCCATCGCTGATACAAAATCCAGAGACAAAAGCCTGAGCATGCACCTCAGACTCGCTCATTTTTCATATCCTGAAGAGTTCTTCACATAAGAACCTACACGGCACTCGAATGCACCCAATATATAGTCTAACCTGGGCACTAATGCACTGTCTGACAACCTGAGCCCGGACCTCGTGACCAACACCCAGACAGCTGACCGCACACTGAGCACATCAGCCCCGCCATGGCCTTAGGTCATCATCTCTTCCCTACCTCAGTTTTCAGGCTTTAGAACGTAGACCGTATCTCCAATCATTGCCCACGGGTCACTGTGATGCAGAAACAGAACTCTTCCTTACCCATGGCAAGAAACATTGTGGTTGGCATGTTGTCCAACGTTCAGTGTAGGAGAACCAGCATTTAGCCTGAGGCCCCGCCCATTATTGAGTGCGACCAGGGAATAAACACGCATTGGGGCCCTCAGCGTGAGTCCTGTCCTCTAGTACGTCCTCACAGTGACTGGACCATTAGATGTCATAATGGGCTTGACATGTCCCTAGGCCCAAATTTT
>NW_026748792.1:0-1866 GCF_022355385.1 Mustela nigripes
CCCAGCACCATTTCTTGAAGGGACTATACTTTTTATTCAGTCTTCTTAGCTTACTTACCTATTATTGGTTAACCACACGTGTTGGGATTTAATTCTGGGCTCTCTATTCTGTTCTATTGGTGCATATGTTGCTTTTTTTTTGCCATTACCACGTTGGATTCTGTTACTATGGCTTTGAGGTATGGTTTGAAATGAGGAAATGTGCTACCTCCAGCTTTGCTCTCTTTTTGCAGGATTACTTTGGCTATTTGGAGTCTCCTACTCTTCCACACAAATTTCAGAATGATTTCTTCTATTTCTATAAAAAATGCCTTTGGTATTTTGATTGGGATCAGATTGACTCTGTAATGGCTTTGTGTAACATGGTCATTTAAAAAGTATTAATTATTCAAATCATAAACATGGAAGTGTTTCCAATTGTTTGTGTCTTCAATTTCTTTCAGAAAAGTCTTGTAGTTTTCATTGTACAGGTCCCTCACTTCCGTGGTTTCTTATATTCCTATTTTATTGCTTTTGATGCTGTTTTCATTTTCTGGTGCTTCACCATTAGCGTACAAGTATGCCACTAATTTTTGTAAGTCCATTTGTAATATGTCACTTTATTGAATCATTGATTACTTTCAACAGATTTTTTTATCGACTCTTCAGATTTTTCTGTATGTAAGATGATATTTGCAAAGAGTGAAATTTTCACTTCTTCTTTCCTGATATGGAAGGTTTTTTATTTCTTTCTCTTGCCTAACTGCTCTAGCTAGGACTTCCGCTACCATATTGAATAGAGGTGGGGGAGTGTTCTTCCTTGTTATGTTCCTGTTCTTAGAGGAAATGTTTTCAATTTCTCTTCATTGAGTAGGATGTTTGCTGTGGGTTTCCTGTAGGTGGTCTTTATATGTAGAGGTATGCTCCTTCTATATCCAATCTATTAAGACTTTTATCATAAAAGAATGGTATATTTTGTCTAATTTCTTTGGGCAACTTTTGAGATGATTATATGATTTTTACCTTTCATTTTCTTGGTGTATTGAATTACACTTATTGATCTTTGTAGGTTCAGCTACACTTGCATCCCACAGATAAATCCAATTTAGCCACGGTGTCCAATTTTTTTAATGTGTGAACTCAGTTCGATAACACTTTGCTGAGAATATTTCCATCTGTATTCATCAAGGATACTGGTTTATTGCTTTTTTCTTGTGGTGGTATCCTTATCTGGTTTGCTATCAAAATAATACTGCCTTTGTAGAATGAATTTGAAATTGTTGCCTCTTCCTTAACATTCTGGAAGAGTTTGAGGAGCATTGGAGGAGTATTGAGGAGTATTAATTTTCCACTGCATGTTCATTAGAATTCACTAGTGAAGCCATTTGACCATAAGTTTTTCTTTTGGGAGTTATTGGGTTTTTATTTTGTTTTGTTTTGTTTTTAAATTTTTAAATTTTTTAAATAAACATATAATGTATTATTAGCCCCAGGGGTACAGGTCTGCGAATCATCAGTTTGATACACTTCACAGCACTCACCATATCACATATCATCCCTGATGTCCATAACCCAACCACCCTCTCTCTACCCCCCTACTCCCAGTCACCCTCAGTTTGTTTTGTGGCAGTAAGAATCTCTTATGGTTTGTGTCCCTCCCGATCCCATCTTCTTTCATTTATTCTTTTCCTACCCCCTAAATCCCCCACATTGCATCTCCACTTCCCCACATCTTGGAGAGAATATGACAGTTGTCTTTCTCTGATTGACCTATTTCGCTAAACATAAAACCCTCTAGTTCCACCACATTGTTGCAAACGGCAAGATTTCATTTTTTTTTCCTCATTCAGTATACATTTATTAGATACCTGCCACACATTAGGCATT
>NW_026748793.1:0-1866 GCF_022355385.1 Mustela nigripes
TGAAACTTTGATTATAAATCTATAAATATAACAATAAATCTACAGTATTCAAATTATTTTCATAGAAATACACAGACAAAGCATCAATTGATTAATATTTAAATGTTACAAAATACTGAACTGAAAGGATTTGGACATATAACAACGTGTAAGAAGTAGAACTTAGGTTTAGGTTAGAAGTCAGGATGCATTTGAGACTCAGTTAAGAAATTGAATGGAGGGACGCCTGGGTGGCTCAGTGGGTTAAGTCACTGTCTTCGGCTCAGGTCATGATCCCAGGGTCCTGGGACCGAGCCCCAAATCGGGCTCTCTGCTCAGCAAGGAGCCTGCTTCCTCCTATCTCTCTGCTGCCTCTGTGCCTGCTTGTCATCTCTCTCTGTCAAATAAATAAATAAAATCTTAAAAAAAAGAAATTGAATGGATGTCTGACTATCTTATAGGTTTGCTAAAAATCAGTGACTTTGTGTTCATGTGTGGCTATGCAGGAATTTTTAACTTGCCCTAAGAAGTTATTAGATTTGATTATATAATGGCAGTAAAAGATGGGGAAAAGCAAAGTACAAACCCCATAAAGACAAAGACACTGAGTATGAGAAAAGAGTAATAGATAAGAAAAATCAATGCATTTGAGGAAAATGGGAATTGAAATACAAAATGATTTTTGATTTTTTTAGATGGAGAAAACAAAACTAGCTTGCAAGAAGGAAATAACAGAAGACATGTTGTGATGTGAGACAGAATCCTGGAAAAGGCAGTAACGTGGAATAAAGGAGTAGGGAGAGCATATCAGGTAATTTGGATAGGAAGGAGTTAGGGGATAATTGCTTGATAAATTTTACATGGCCCACTTAAATGCACAGATTTCTCTTCTTTAATTTATATGGAGAACAGGGTGTCCTTTCTCTTCCCTTTCAGAGCACCAGAGGTGTACTCTTTTAGACTGAAAACCTGAAAAGCTCAGGACTCAGTTGCTTAAGCACAGCTGAGAAGACATATTTCAATTAAGATTTACATTTTGCTGTATGTAGTAGACTGTCAAAAGTGGCTTAACCATATTTTTTCATTTAACAAGAAGACTACAGAGAGTGTTTCTGGTGTTGGTTCAGAGTCTTAAGAAAGTCAAGTGAACTATCTTAGAGATTTTCATGTCTTTTTATTCACAATTGCAAAAATTACTGTTGGAGTTCTCACTATTAAGCCCACATTTCTGGCAGAAAGATAGAGGTAAAAGAGAATGATATCTTGTACGACTGATACTTTGTCATATGGTTACAATATAACTAGAAAAGAGACTATAAAATATTTGATGTTGTTTTAAGTTTCCTTGTTGTCAATCCCTCAGTGCTTTCTGATATTAAAGGAAAAAGTAGATGGATATTGAGCTGGCAACTATCAACACCTGTCAGTCTCTCTTGGATAACCAATATCTCTATAATCTCTTCTTCCCAGTAAAAAAAAATAAAATATATTCATAACTCACACTGTGCCATCTCAAGTTACTGCACCAATATAAAATTACAATGATTTTCAGTTGTTCCAAATGGACAGAATACCCTTCCTTATGATATCATGTCTTATAAGATAGATAACTGGCTTGCTACCAATATACCCACATGTGACTGTGGAAGAGACAGGAAAAAAATAATAATATTTATACATTCCTTGGGTTGACCCTGTTTACACAGATGCATTACTATTAGAAAAGGTTGGTTTGGGACATTGGAATGAATTTACTTAATGGGTCTGTATGTAATTGGGTTGGAGGAAATTTTTAATTTCTAAAAAAATTATTAGAATTCTATCTTATTCTCTTTTGTTAATTTTCACATGTTAACAAAGCCAACATTTTTGTCTAGCAGACAAGAT
>NW_026748794.1:0-1865 GCF_022355385.1 Mustela nigripes
GATAAATTATAGACTCTACTACTCTACTAAATTATTATGCACATTATAAATGACATGCAAAAGCTAAACAGTTAAATGGATGACATGAAATATGAATAAAACTTGTAATATTTTCTTCCAGCCCATTACTGGACTATTTCTCAAACTCTCTTTGGAGAAGACTTTTTAAAGATTTGTTTATTTATTTATTGAGAGAGAGAGAGAGAGAGAGACAACACGTGTGTGCACATGTGAGTAGGGGGGTGGGGCAAAGGGAAAAGGAGAGAAGCAGACTCCCCATTGAGCACAGAGGCCTCACTAGGGCTCAATCCCATGACCCTGAGATCATGACTTGAGCCAAAATCTTGAGTCAGACATTTAATCAACTGAGACACCCAGGTGCCCTGGAGAAGACTTTTTAAGAAAGAGATAGGACACTTGGATTTGTAGCAATAATTCCTAGAATTAATCTTTAAAAGTGGGAAGATAGAAATAGTTTTTATTTTTTTTAATTTTTAAAAGATTTTCTTTATTTATTCATAAGACATGGGAGGCAGAGGCAGAAGCAGGCTTCCCGCAGAGCAGGAAGTCCAGAGTGAGACTTGATCCCAGGACCTGGGATTGTGACCTGAGCTGGAGGTAGACGCCTAACCAACTGAGCTACCCAGGTGCCCTAGAGATGGTTTTTTAAAGACATAATTGTAAGTATTAGAAAATACAGGAGCTGTCAGTTCCTGCTCTACTGATCCAAGATTCATCCGTCCGAGTCTGAAAGCACAGGTCTGAGACCAGACACTTCTCATCCCAGACTTGCCAATCCAAAGCTTTAAAAATAGATTTTACTTAAAATCGATATCATCACAAAATTCGTTTAGCCATTAGCACTCCAAAAATCAAAGTCAGTGTTTGCAGCTTCCTTCCAAGTTAAGAATACTGATAAACCAAACTTTAGGGAAAAATACTGAACTTCACTGGGAAGATGAAGCAGAACAGCAGCATATGGCAGCAACATGAGTTTTAGATAGCTGTTGGTCACCCAGAAGGCTTAAGGTGGAGAGAAAAACAAACGGCTGTAGTGACCCTAAATTGTCCAAGTTGTGTAATTTGACCCAGGAACTTCCGGGTGACATAAAGATTTGTTTATTTATTACACGGACAGCGCCATGTGGGGACAGAGCGAGGGGGAATGAGAATTCCATACAAACGTGTGAGTGGCTCTTCTCCCATCTCCAAGGGGGAAGGAAGAGATTGGGTTTACTCCAGTAAGCATGGTGATGAGTGGGTGAGGTAGGTTGACTAGATGTCTGGACACCTGAAAAAGCCAGGGAAGGGGGCTTCCTGGCCATCTTGTCAGTGTCTTATTGAAAGCTTGTCATGTGCAAGACTTTCTTTTAACAGGTTGCCAGGTGAATTGATGTACAAATCAGACTACTGGCTGCTATGTGTCATTGCTCAGGTGGTCCATGACACAATGTCCCGCAACTAAGGGGATGCCCTTAGCATTACAGACATCGTTCTGTCTTTGTTATTTTGAAATTTAGAAAATATCTTATTAATTTGTTGACTCCAAAGAGGCAATTTATTGCTTACTATGACAGTCTTTTGGTAGAGGACACAAAACTGCTTTCTTTGTTATGAAAATCAATGTGTTACACCAATTTTCTGAAAGATGGAAATGAAGTTCCTCCTTCCAGCTGGGTCAGGACATAAGTGTACCGTATGTATTGGTTTTTCAATAGAGCCCATTTACAGAATGTACATGTCTCTCAATACAGAAGACATTTGCTCATATTTATGTGTAGAACATTCCCGAACCTGGTCCAGGTTGTGGATGAAACTGTCACTCTGACTGGCAAGGCATAACGAAGAAGAGTTTTCCTGTAAAC
>NW_026748795.1:0-1865 GCF_022355385.1 Mustela nigripes
GGGGGGCCTCTGTCTAGCCACGGGCAGCGGCAGTGGGCTGTGATGTGCAGAAAGATGGCTTGTTGCACAGTGAAGCTCTTTCGTACCTAATCAGTCTCTGGCCAGGGGATGAGGGGGTCTTGGTGGCAAGGCTTGTGTGGGCCGTCCTGACCATAAAGGCGGTGCTTCTAGGAGGGAGGCCAGGATGCTTCCTTCCCCGCGGGCAGCCTTGCTGGAAGTGCCGCCGTCTGATGTGGACCTCTGCTTGGTCTGGTGCCTGGGGATGTGACTGGGGGGAGGAGGATCACTCGGGCTCCCGACACAGGCTGGTTCGTTGTGCTGGCTCCCGTGGTCCCGAAAGGCTGCTCTAGCGTTGGTGGCCCCTGTGTACGGGCCCAGGCTTGCCCAGGAGCCCGGCAGGCCATTTCGGGCCCTGGTCGTTGCTGCTGCGATGCAGAGTGCCCCAAATATGGAGCAAAGATAGGCAACATCATCTCTCCCCAAACCTCGGGGTGCTGCCGAAAGCCCCATGCTGATGGGGGCCGGCATTGTGGTGCCAGTTGCGGGCCCGCGGTGCTGGCTGTTGGGCCCAGCATGGAATTGGCGCCGGGCAGCCGGGGCGGCCGCTGTCTAGCCACGCGCAGTGGCAGTGGGCTGTGATGTGCAGAAAGATGGCTTGTTGCACAGTGAAGTTCTTTTGCACCTAGTCAGTCTCTGGGCAAGGGATGAGGGGGTCTTGGTGGCAAGGCTGGTATGGGCCATGGTGACCACAAAGGCGGTGCTTCTAGGAGGAGAGGTCAGGACGCCCCCGTCTTCACGGGCAGCCTTGCTGGAAGTTTCGCCGTCTGATCTGGACCTCTGCTTGGTCTGGTGCCTGGGGATGTGACTGGACGGAGGAGCACTCGGGGCTCCCGACACAGGCTGCTTCGTTGTGCTGGCTCCCGTGGTCCCCGACAGGTCGCTCTGGCGTGAGCGGCCCCCTGTGTTCGATCCCAGGCTTGCCCTGGAGTCCTGCGGTCCACTTGTGGCCCTGCTCGTTGCTGCTGCAATGCAGAGTGCCTCAAATCTGGAGCTCAGATCGGCAACATCATCTCCTTTCCCCAAACATCGGGGTGCAGCCGAAAGCCCCATGCTGATTTGGGCTGGCATTGTGGTGCCAGTTTGGGGGTCTGGGTGCTGGCTGTTGGGCCCAGTATGGGACACTGTACCGGGCAGATGTGGGGCCGCTGTCAATCCAGGGCCAGCGGCAGTGGGCTGTGAAGTGCAGGAAGATGGCTTGTTGCATGGAGAAGCTCTTTTGTACCTAATCAGTCTCTCGGCAAGGGATGAGCGGGTCTTTTTTGGCAAGGCTGTTGTGGGCAGTGTTGACCACAAAGGCAGTTCTTCTTGTAGGAGAGGCCAGGACGCCCCCATGCCCGTGGGCAGCCTTGCTGGAAGTGCCGGCGTCTGATCTGGACCTCTGCTTGGTCTGGTGCCTGGGGATGTGACTGGACGGAGGAACACTCGGGGCTCCCGACACGGGCTGGTTCGTTGTGCTGGCTCCCGTGTTCCCAGACAGTGTGCTATGGCGTGGGCGGTCCCCTGTGTTTTGGCCTAGGCCTGTCCTGGAGCCCTGCAGGCCACTTCGGGCCCTGGTCATTGCTGCTGCGATGCAGAGTGCCCCAAATCTGGAGCACAGATCGGCAACATCATCTCCTCTCCTCAAAACTGGGGGTGCTGCCGAAAGTCCCATGTTGATCGGGGCCGGCATTGTGGTGCCAGTTGGTGGGCCTGGGTGCTGGCTGTTGGGCCCAGCATGGGACACGGTGCCACGTACCTGGGCAGCAACTGCCAAGCCAGGGGCAGCGGCAGTGGGCTGTGATGTGTCAGAAGATGGCTTGTTACAC
>NW_026748796.1:0-1865 GCF_022355385.1 Mustela nigripes
TGGCTTATTATCTTTACTACTTGTCAGCTGACAAGACTAATACGTGCTGGCTATAAAATAATTAAGGATAATGGAACTATGTAACATAGAAAGAAGACCCCATGATCCAAGCCCAAAGTAAAAGACAAAAAGACAAATTAGATTTTTTTAAAGCATACAGAACAATGTTTTTATATTTGTTTTGTGTTTCTGTTTTTAGGCATTTGTAATATTTAATAGTTTGGGATTCCTTTTGACAAAAAGAAGGTGATAAATGGGACACAATTTGTTTAACTTATCCCTTATCAGGCAACAACTTTCTTATTTCCAGTTTTTCACAATTTGCACATGAGGGTACAATGAATACTCTCGGTGGATATGTAAACATATCTGTATACATTTGTGAAGTGTACCCATAGTTCTCAAAATAAGATTGCTAAATCAGGCATATCACTAAATTTCTATAAAAATCACTAGAATATTAGGGTATTATACACCTATCAAGGGCACTGGCTTTTCCCCCACAATGTCATCAACACTTGATAAGAAATTAAATATGTTGATTTTAACAGTTGTTAAAACATTCTATTGGAAACACTCCAACCTATTGCCCCAGCAATAGGACAGCAGAAGGAAGAAGAATGTACTGAAAACAATGGTATTGACAGGACAGAGAGGTGCCTGGCTGACTCAGTCAGTGGAGAATGCAGCTCTTGATCTCAGGGTTGTGAATTGGAGCCCCACACTGGGTGTAGAGAGGACTTAAAATACATTTTTAAAGACTTATGTATTCATTTTAGTCAGAGAGAGAGTGTGTGTGAGCATTTATTTCACGCACATGTGCGCAGGGGAGAGGAGCAGAGGGAGAGAGAGAGAATCTCAAGCAGACACTCTGCTGAGCTTGAGCCCAAAGCTGGGCTCCTCTCATGATCTTGAGATCATGACCTGGCCTGAAATCAAGGGTCAGACACTTAACGGACTGAGCCACCTAGGCAACCCAAAAATAAAATCTGAAAAACAAAACAAAAACAGCATTGACAGGAGAGAGACACAAATGCAAATGTGAATCCTAAAATCCTAACTAAAGAAACAGTTGAGGGTTATGATGAAAAGAGTAGTCCACATAGTTTTTAAAATAACCTTCCAGGGGCGCCTGGGTGGCTCAGTGGGTTAAACCCCTCTGGGGTCCTGGGATCAAGCCCTGCACCAGGCTCTCTACTCAGCAGGGAGCCTGCTTCCTCCTCTCTCTCTGCCCGCCTACTTGTGATCTCTGTCAAATAAATAAATAAAATATTTATAATGCATAAATTCTATGCAGATTTTCTCCAAAAAACAGAAGAACTTACCTGTGAAATACTGATCAACCAGAAAATAATTATTTCCAACTCAAATGTAACTGTTACAGAAGATATGACAGCAAATTACCTGAGGTCAATGACAGTAAAAGTTAAGGGCTTCTTCTGAGTTTAGACTCAGTTTTTAACTGCCTTTTTAAATCTCTTCAGTCAGAACCAACTGTGTGCTCCATATTAATCATATCATTTTAAGCTTTGTTGTGTCCTCTGACAGCATCGTCATGTATAATATTATCATTGAAATAAGAGCTTTTGTGATGTTGTATTTTCTTTTATTTTAATAGAAAGGAGTAATTAAATAGAAATAAAATTACACTCAACTTACACAACTAAATTGAAACCACCACTTTTACCTGAGGCCTTCAAACACTCATTTAATCAATATGTGTTTTTAATGGTAATAGTTACATGCTAACTAAGACAGCTTAATTAAGAAATACAATGATGAAATTAGAAAGTTACTAAAGGAAGCCATCTGGACATTTAGTCTCTCAACCTATAGACTATCTGTATTCCTTTTATGTTTTTAAA
>NW_026748797.1:0-1865 GCF_022355385.1 Mustela nigripes
TTTGGGGAGGGTATGTGCTTTGGTGAGTGCTGTGAAGTGTGTAAATCTGGTGATTCACAGACCTGTACCCCTGGGGATAAAAATATATGTTTATAAAAAAAATAAATAAAAAAAAAAGATTTTATTTGTTTATTTGTCAGAGAGAGAGAACAAGGAGCTATCACAAGCAGGGAGAAAAGCAGGCAGAGGAAGAAGCAGGCTCCCCACTGAGCAAGGAGACTGATGTGGGACTCGATTCCAGCACCCTAGGATCATGACCTGAGCTGGAGGCAGAAGCTTAATGATGGTGCCACCCAGCGGTCCCCACATATGACATGTTCTTACACACACTCAAACACTATAAATGCCACACACATAGACAAAAATCTTTGAAGTAAACAATGATATCTGGGAAACTCCAGGATACAAAATCAACATACAAAATAAAGCTATGTCTCCACACAATAACAAGTATCTAAAAAAAAAAGAAATTAATAAAATCATTCTATTTACACTACAGAGGAAATAAACATTTTGGGTTAACATTCAATAAGGAGTTCAGATACTGTACACTAAAAATGGTGTACATTGATGAAAGACTTTTAAAAGTGCAAACAGAAATGGAAAGGTAACTGTGTTCACAGATTAGAAAACTTGCTCTAGTCACAGTGCCATCCAAACAAAGTGATCTTCAAACGTAACGCAATCTTTGATTTCTTAACTAGTAAAGGAAGGAATCTAAGCCTGGAGCTGGCTATATAGTCAGAAGACATGCAAATAGGGCCCTCCTTTTGCTGATTAAAACATCCCAGTGAGAAACCTGCAGCTGGGAGAGGAGACATTCCCTGGGATTCCAAGGCATTCACATTCAGTGATTAGGAAAACACAGACAACACATCATGGAGTTTGTGCTTTGCTGGATTTTCATTTGTGTTCTTTTATTTTTTCATTTTTTTATTATTATTTTTATTATTTTTTTATTTTTTTTATAAACATATAATGTATTTTTACCCCAGGAGTACAGGTTTGTGAATTGCAGGTTTACACCTTTCACAGCAGTCACCATAGCACATACCCTCCCCAATGTCCATAAACCAGCCACCACTCCCGACACCTCTCCCCCCAGCAACCATTAGTTTACTTTGTGAGGTTAAGAGTCTCTTACGGTTTGTCTCTCTCCCAATCCCATATTGTTTCATTTATTCTTTTCCTACCAACCAAAATCCCCACGTTGCCTCTCAACTTCCTCACATCAGGGAGATCATATATGATAATTGTCTTTCTCTGATTGGCTTATTTCACTAAGCATAATACCCTCCACAATGGAAGGTATTATGGAACCAGGATGTTGTGGTTCCATCCACAACACCGCAAATAGCAAGATTTCATTTCTTTTGATGGCTACATAGTATTCCATTGTGTATATGTACTACACCTTCTTTATCTATTCATCTGTTTAATTTTCTTTCATTTATTTTTTTTATTTATTTTCAGCATAACAGTATTCATTATTTTTTCACCACACCCAGTGCTCCATGCAATCCATGCCCTCTATAATAACCACCAACTGGTACCCTAACCTCCCACGACCCCCCGCAACTTCAAACCCCTCAGATTGATTTTCAGAGTCCATAGTCTATCATGATTCACCTCCCCTTCCAATTTCCCCCAACTCCCTTCTCCTCTCCAACTACCCATGTCCTCCATGTTATTTGTTATGCTCCACAAATAAGTAAAACCATATGATAATTGACTCTCTCTGCTTGACTTATTTCACTCAGCATCATCTCTTCCAGTCCCGTCCATGTTGCTATAAAAGTTGGGTATTGGGGGAGGAGTCAAGATGGCGGAGAAGTAGCAAGCTGAGACTGCTTCAGCTAGCCGGA
>NW_026748798.1:0-1865 GCF_022355385.1 Mustela nigripes
GGGCCTTCTCCTTTGAACCCTGGCATGCTGATCTTGGGCATTTTTATTTTGGGCATCTTCAGGTGCCAGTCCGGTCCATGAACATCCACATCAGGAGCATCAATGTCCACTTTGGGACCTTTGAGGTCCACCTCAGGACCTTTAAGATCCCCTTCAAACTTGGGGAGGGAAACATCCATATCTCCTTTCACTTTGGGGCCCTTCAAGTTTAAATCAATATCAGGCATGGAAATCTTAGGAGTCTTTAGGTGCATCTCTGGCATCTTGAATTTGGGCCCCTTCAGTTTCCCCTCTGGGCCTTCAATGTTAATATCAGGAGTGTCAATGTCCACTTTGGGGCCCTTGATGTCCACCTCAGGGCCCTTTAAGTCACCTTCTACTTTTGGCAAAGATATATCCACATCACCTTTCATTTTGGGGCCCTTCAAGTTCAGATCAAGGTCAGGCATGGAGATTTTGGGGGCTTTGATGTTCATTTCAGGCATCTTGAACTTGGGACCCTTCAGTTTCACATCTGGACCTTCAATATTCACATCCGGGGCATCAATGTCCATTTTGGGGCCAGAAATATCAATGTCCGCTTTAGGGAGAGTAACATCCACATCTGGACCTTCACCTTTGAAACCCGGCATGCTGAACTTGGGCATTTTCACCTTTGGCATTTTCAGGTGCCAGTCTGGGCCATGAACATCCACACCAGGGGCATCAACGTCCACTTTGGGCCCTTTAATATCAATCTCTGGTCCTTTCAGATCCCCTTCAACTTTGGGCAGAGAAACATCCATATCACCTTTCACTTTGGGGCCCTTCAGGTTTAAATCAATGTCAGGCATGGAGATTTTGGGAGTTTTGATATTCATGTCAGGCATCTTGAGTTTGGGGCCTTTTAAGCTTCCTTCTACACCTTCCACATTTATTTCTGGACCCTCAATGTCCACTTTGGGCCCCTCGATGTTGAGATCTCCTTTTGGCAGATCCACAGCCATTTCTGGCCCTTCCACTTTTAAGCCAGGCACACCAAACTTGGGCATTTTCATTTTGGGCATTTTCAAACTCCAATCTGGACCATGAACATCCACATCAGGTGCATCAAGATGAACTTCTGGTGCTTTAATATCTACTTTGGGTCCTTTAAAGTCACCTTCTAAATTAGGAGCTGTAACATCTAAGTCTCCTTTGACTTTAGGGCCTTTCAGATTTAACTCTACATCAGGCATAGAAACTTTAGGAGATGAAATACTCAGGAAAGGCATTTTGAACTTAGATCCTTTCACTTTCCCTTGGACCTCAACATCAGGAGCATTAATATCAACTTTTGGACCTGTCACATCAATATCTGGCTTTTTAACTTTGACATCCACCTCAGGTGTCTGAACTTTGGAGCCTGAAAAGTTAAATTTAGGAAGCTTAAAACGTGATTTCTTTGCCTTGCCATCAAGATTGACCTTAGGACCAGAAATGTCCACTTCTGGCCCCTTTACATCCAGCTTGGGAGCTTTAACATCACCTTCCAGTTTGGGCCCGGAAACATCAACATCTCCCTTAAGCTTTGCGCCTTTCAAATTCAGGTCAATTTCTGGCATGGAGATTTTGGGCATATTTACATGCATGTCTGGCATCTTCAGTTTGGGACCTTTCAATTTGCCCTCAGGACCATGAATGTCAATATCTGGAGCATCTACATCTATCTTTGGGCCCTTGATGTCAAGAGTAGGCCCTTTCACATCACCTTCTACATTTGGAAGGGAAACATCCACATCTCCTTTCATTTTAGGGCCTTTAAGGTTAAGATCCAAATCTGGCATGGATATCTTAGGAGCTTTGATGTTCATCTCTGGCATCTTGAACTTGGGGCCCTTCAGTTT
>NW_026748799.1:0-1865 GCF_022355385.1 Mustela nigripes
TTCAACTGAGCGTATTCGGTTGCTCCGTGAGATCCAGCAGATCTAACTTGTCTTGTTGCTAGGAGACAATTGGAATGTGAGGTGGCCTACCCCTCATTCCATCCTTAAAACCCTGCTCAGAATCGTTGGACTGGAGCCAACCAACAGGTCTCAATTGTCCTGCAGAAGAACCTTTGCAGTTGGGAGCTTCTCAGAACTCCCATCGTGAGAGAACCCCCATGGCCACATGATCCCCGCCCTTCATAAAGGGGCCATCAGGGACATAAGGTCCAAAAGCTCATCAGCGATGGCCGTGGAATGTTGGGGAGGCCTCATGGGCCAAGGACGGATCTTGCTCTCTGTGGATTTCGCCCGATCCCAATTGTTTTTCGTCAATCTGTGGGATGGGAGGATTCCTTTCAGGATTCTTACTTCAGGTGTCCCACCAAAAGAGGAATTCCAAAGCAGAGCCCTGGGGAAGAGTGAAGGGACAACCCGACCAATGGTTAAAAATTGGAGCCTAGGGGCATGGCTAGACCAGTATGCTGTCTCTCCATCCAGCCACTGAGAGGTCTAACCTGAGGACTGGGCTCCGGCTAAGGGGTCACAATGTGTGTTTTTGACCAATGTGGCCAGCAAGCATGGCCGGGGCCTCATGGGACACACTGGTTTCAACTACACTGAACCTTGGACAACATGCCATCCACAAGGTTTCTTGCCATGTGGAAAGAGTTCTGATTTCTGCATCATTTTCAAACCCGGGCCGTGATTGGAGATAAGGTCTAGGTCTGAAGCCTGAAAACAGAGGTTGAGAAGAGATGACGAACTAAGGCCATGACGGGTCCGATGTGCTCAGTGTGCGGCCAGCTGTCTGGGTGTGGCCAGGAGGTCCAGACTCAGGCTGTGTCAGAAAGGGCAATAGTGCCCAGGTCAGCCTATATATTTGGGGTACAGCCGAATGCCGTGCATGTTGATCCTCATTTGGGGTTTCTGGGTAGCCCCAGAGGGCAATGTTTTTCTTCTGGAGGGCAGGCAGAGTGCTGCATTGTAGTTCTGGATTGCCAAACTGGAGGGATTTTCGGCCAGTAGTCTGAGGACGGAAGTCTGAGAACCCAAGCTAGGCCTAGGTTTCTGGGTGAGACCTGAATGGAGATCTCATGCATCTGAAGTCAGGGCAAGGATCAGAGGATCGCTCACGTTGGACATTCTGTCCCTGATGTCCCCTTATTTAAGGGGGGGTGATCACGAGGCCAAGGGATTTTCCCACGATGGGAGTTGTGAGAAGCTCCCAACTGCAAAGATTCTTCTACAGGACAATTGAGACCTGTTGGTTGGCTCCAGGACAACAATTCCGAGCAGGGTTTTAAGGATGGATGGCTGGGTAGCCCACCTCGCTTTACAATTGTCTCCAAGCAACAAGACAGGTTAGATCTGCTGGATCTGGGAGAGAAACCGAGGAGGCTGAGTTGAAATGGACTCTCCCGTGGATGTGTCCTAATATGATTTTGTGTCTATGGAGACCTTGGGATGAAGCGGTGTCACTGGGGCCCTGAAGGGTTCTCCTAAAGAGAGGCTTTCACAAAGCTCCATTGTGCATGTTCCCCATGTGTAGATGAGATTTGTTCTGATGGGTGAGTCAAGAAACAGCCATATGCTGTTATTGAAATCCAGGCCTCTGAGGAGAGATGCATGGAAACCAAAGCAATGGATCCAATATGTGCCTAGGTGTCTGTTCATTCCTTTTTACCTCTGGAAACATCAGTCTACGGGTCTGAGTGGCGGTAGGTGCTCAGATTGGCCCAGATTGCCCCTGTTTGTCCTGGGAAGCCACAAATATTGGGATGGCCTCAGGGACTTTGGAGGTTGATCCTATTAGTGGGGTTGTG
>NW_026748800.1:0-1864 GCF_022355385.1 Mustela nigripes
AATCAATACAGACATTGGTAATATGTCAGATCTAGAATTCAGAATGACAATTCTCAAGGTTCTAGCCGGGCTCGAAAAAGGCATGGAAGATATTAGAGAAACCCTCTCGGGAGATATAAAAGCCCTTTCTGGAGAAATAAAAACTAAAATCTAACCAAGTTGAAATCAAAAAAGCTATTAATGAGGTGCAATCAAAAATAGAGGCTCTCTCTGCTAGGATAAATGAGGCAGAAGAAAGAATTAGTGATATAGAAACCAAATGACAGAGAATAAAGAAGCTGAGCAAAAGAGGGACAAACAGCTCCTGGACCACGAGGGGAGAATTCGAGAGATAAGTGACACCATAAGACAAAACAACATTAGAATAATTGGGATTCCAGAAGAAGAAGAGAGAGGGGAGCAGAAGGTATACTGGAGAGAATTATTGGGGAGAATTTCCCCAATATGGCAAAGGGAAGCCATCAAAATTCAGGAGGTTCAGAGAACGCCCCTCAAAATCAATAAGAATAGGCCCACACCCCGTCACCAAATAATAAAATTTACAAGCCTCAGTGACAAAGAGAAAATCCTGAAAGCAGCCCGGGAAAAGAACTCTGTAACGTACAATGGTAAAAATATTAGATTGGCAGCAGACTTATCCACAGAGACCTGGCAGGCCAGAAAGAGCTGGCATGATATTTTCAGAGCACTAAATGAGAAAAACATGCAGCCAAAAATACTATATCCAGCTAGGCTATCATTGAAAATAGAAGGAGAGATTAAAAGCTTCCAGGACAAACAAAAACTGAAAGAATTTGCAAACACCAAACCAGCTCTACAGGAAATATTGAAAGGGGTCCTCTAAGCAAAGAGAGAGCCTACAAGTGGTAGATCAGAAAGGAACAGAGATAATATACAGTAACAGTCACCTTACAGGCAATACAATGGCACTAAATTCATATCTCTCAATAGTTACCCTGAATGATAATGGGCTAAATGCCCCTGTCAAAAGACACAGGGTATCAGAATGGATAAAAAAACAAAACCCATCTATATGTTGCCTCCAAGAAACTCATTTTAAGCCCGAAGACACCTCGAGATTTAAAGTGAGGGGGTGGAAAACCATTTACCATGCTAATGGACAACAGAAGAAAGTAGGAGTGGCAATCCTTATATCAGATCAATTAGATTTCAAGCCAAAGACTATAATAAGAGATGAGGAAGGACACTATATCATACTCAAAGGGTCTGTCCAACAAGAAGATCTAACAATTTTAAATATCTATGCCCGCAACGTGGGAGCAGCCAACTATATAAACCAATTAATAACAAAATCAAAGAAACACATCAACAATAATACAATAATAGTAGGGGACTTTAACACTCCCCTCACTGAAATGGACAGATCCATCCAAGCAAAAGATCAGCAAGGATATAAAGGCCTTAAACGACACACTGGACCAGATGGACATCACAGATATATTCAGAATATTTCATCCCAAAGCAACAGAATACACATTCTTCTCTAGTGCACATGGAACATTCTCCAGAATAGATCACATCCTAAATCAGGACTCAACTGGTATCAAAAGATTGGGATCATTCCCTGCATATTTTCAGACCACAGTGTTCTGAAGCTAGAACTCAACCACAAGAGGAAGTTTGCAAAGAACCCAAATACACGGAGACTAAACAGCATCCTTCTAAAGAATGAATGGGTCAACCGGGAAATTAAAGAAGAATTGAAAAAAATCATGGAAACAAATGGTAATGAAAATACAACGGTTCAAAATCTGTGGGACAAAACAAAGGCAGTCCTGAGAGGAAAATAAATAGCAGTACAATCCTTTCTCAAGAAACAAGAAAGGTCTCAGGTACACAACCT
>NW_026748801.1:0-1864 GCF_022355385.1 Mustela nigripes
GAATTGTGATGCCACCAACGTTGGCTTTCTTTTTCAATATCCCTTTGGCTGTTTTAAGTGTGGCTACTCTGGTTTTCTTTTGACATCCATTAGTGTAATAGGTGGTTCTCCAAGCCCTCACTTTCAATCTGTAGATGTCTTCAGGTCTAAAATTAGTTTCTTGTAGGCAGTATACATGGATCTTTTTTTTTTTTTTTTAGTCCATTCTGATTTCCTATGTCTTTTGATTGGAGCATTTATTCTATTTACACTCAGAGATATTAATTTATTCGTATTTGTATTATATTACAAGTTAATTGTATTACCTGTAAAGTTTGTGTTTCTGGAGATTTTCTCTATTCCTTTCTAGACTTTGTTGCTTTTGGTCTTTCTTTCCTACTCAAAGTGTGTCCTTTAGTATTTCTTGCAGTTTAGTTGTCATGAACTGCTTTAGTTTTTGTTTGTCTGGGAAACTCTTTATCTCTCCTTCTATTCTCAATGATAGCCTTGCTGGATAAAGTATTCTTGGTTGCATATTTTTCCCATTTAGCCTGTTCAATATATCATGCCACTTTTTCTGGCCTTCCAGGTTTCTGTGGAGAAATCTGATGTGAACCTGATTTGTCTTCCTTTGTAGGTTAGGGATTTTTCCCCCTTCCTGCTTCCAGAATTCTTTCCTTATCTCTGTATTTTGCAAATTTTACTGCAGTAAGTCTTGGTATTGGCTTGCTTTTGTTGATTTTGATGGGAGTTCTCTGTGCCTCCTGGATTTGGATGTCAGTTTCCTTCCCCAGATAAGGAAAGTTTTCAGCTATAATTTGTTCAAAGAAAACTTCTGTCTTAGACCTCATTTCTATTTTTCTATTTTTATTTTTTTAAAGATTTTAATTATTTATTTAAGGGATAGAGAGACAGAGAGCGCATGAGGTGGGGGAGAGGGACAGACTCCTTGCTGAGCAGGGAACCTGACTCTGGGCTCAATTCCAGGACTCTGAGATCATGACCTGAGCCGAAGTCAGATGTTTAAATGACTGAGCCACACAGGTGCCCCTTAGACCTCATTTTTAAATAAATTGTCATATCCAGAAAATCTGGAGATCTTAGCTTTTTCATTAGGGTGCTCACATCAATGGATGACCATTTATTTGCTTACTTATTTATTTATTGAAGAGGGAGGAACAGAGGGAGAGAGAGAGAGAGAATCTTAAGCTAACTTCATGTCCAGCACATAGCCGGATGTGGAGCTTGATCAATATCACAACCCTGAGATCATGACCTGAGCCGAAATCAAGAGTTAGAATGGACTGAGCCACCCAGGTGCCCCTGGATGACCCTTTATGAATAGCCTCCTGTACTTGGCTCATATTTAAATTTCAGATGCCAGGTAGTACTCCTTCTAAATATATTCTTTAACTTGTGATCTTACCCCCACTAGAAGATAAAATATTTCCCTCTCATTTCTCTGATTCAGAAAAATCTATTGAAACTTTATTTTTTGAATATTTGGTAATTATGTTATTATGTTAATAACATTATGTTATGTTAATTATGTTACAAGGATAGTAGTTAACAAGGCAGTAAGCCCTAACAAAAATAATATTCATGTCATATGATAGTATAGTCCATTCCTTATAATGAGCTCAGAGGATTTAATTCAGTTATCCTTTTGGTATAATGCATAATGCAGAAAGGGGGTTCTTTTTTTTTTGTTGTTGTTGTTTTTTTTGTTTTTGTTTTTGTTTTTGTTTTTGTTTTTGTTTTTATTTTTTTTTTATTTTTTTATTTTTTTTTTTAAATTTTTTATTTTTGATAAACATATATTTTTATCCCCAGGGGTACAGGTCTGTGAATCACCAGGTTTACACACTTCACAGCACTCACCAAA
>NW_026748802.1:0-1864 GCF_022355385.1 Mustela nigripes
TCAAACCAAGAGTAGTCCATCAAATTTACAAAAGTGGCTAAGCCCAAGGAACTAGTTACACAAATATTTTCTTCTGCTGATCTAAATTTAGAAAGAGAAAAAGCACCCTCCCCCCATTCTTGCTCCATTAGATGCTGTAGGCAGAGAGCCAGGAGGCTGATGGGGTAGATTCTTATCTTCTGCTAGTTGTCTGTCAGATGAGCTGGGATGTCTCAGCTACTGCAGCCTCAAAATAAACAGTGTCCAGCCTGGAAAATTATCCTGCCCCTATGCCAACTGTTGGGGAGGTAAATTTTTTTCTCTATCTTTAAAGACTCTTCTAGGGGGCTGGAGAGTTTGATTGACATTGAGAGTGACATGAGAAGATTCACAGGAGAAAAAAAAGTCAAATTATGTGTGCATAGAGCCAAAGAAATGACTAAGGCAGGCAGTTTTTTAAAAATGTTTTAGACACAAATATAAATCTGAGGATTGGACAGGACAGACGAAACTTACGTTCAAGAGCTTCAATTAGTAAAGAATTCTAAACAAGATTTGGGCTGGGGTAGTAAATTAGTAAAACGGTTTGTTTATGCAGGCATTTTTAGCCCTAAATTACCTGTTTTTGAGGATTAGGATGTCTCTCTTCCTCCTGGTGTAGGGAGGGTATCTTTCACATGGGAGATTTATTCACTGTTTTCAAGAAATGAAGGAAGTTCACTGGCCATTTTTTAGGTAACTTTAATTCAAAATAATATGCTACTGTGGAAATGTTTTGGGTGGCCTCCTCTGAGTCCCTACACTGATAGCCAGCAGGTAGCCAGACCAAATGGACTCCAGCAGGTAGCCAGACCAAATGGAGACTATTGCCAGTTTAATGCTGCCGTCTCAGAAAAATTTTTAGGGGGAGGGCTCCCTGTGCTCTGAAGGACGTATAGATAGTCTGGGATGACCAGTACTACACATCCCTGAAGGCTGTAGGCTGTCCAAGGCATGCACTGCACAAGTATGGGCCACAGAGCTTAGGGTAGCCAGGGACCTGTTTAAAGGCAAGCATCTATCAGGAGAGGCTGGGTCACAGGAACGGGCTGTAAGATGGTAGCAGGCATCCGCTTAATTGCAAGCTCTAACCTACCTGAATGTGTGTTTTCCTCTTGAAGGAACTGGAGGAAACTGAACTGCCTTGGCAAGGTGTGGACTGGATGACTGTTGTGGTATCCTCCAATAAGAGACACCCCTAGGAGTTTTCATTACTGAGTTTGTTCTGGAAGGTCAGTCTCCTTTCTTTCAATGATGCCTTTAGGGGGAATATGAACATTTGTGTAGGTTAGGGCTTAGAATTAGGCAGATGTCATGCCTCCCCAAGAGCCCACTCTTGAGATCTGAACTCTCCCAACATTACCCAGTTTCAGGTTCCTGGCTACTCTGACCTGCATGGCTGGTGCTGGCTGGTATGCGGACCATTCGTCCACGAAGGGTAGCTAGGGCCCTCCTGTCCTGTGGAACTGAGGCCAGTTCCCAACCACCTACATAGACTGGAGGGAAAATGGTAAAAAAGGGCAAAGGGACCCCACACTTTTAAACTGGTAACAGTTTTATTTTATTTTATTTTTAATTTATTTTCAGCATAACAGTATTCATTGTTTTTGTACCACACCCTGTGCTCCGTGCAATCTGTGCCCTCTATAATACCCACCACCTGGTACCCCGATCTCCCACCCCCTGCCCCTTCAAAACCCTCAGATTGTTTTTCAGAGTCCATAGTCTCTCATGGTTCACCTCCCCTTCCAATTTCCCCCAACTCCCTTCTCTTCTCTATCTCCCCATGTCCTCCATGCTATTTGTCCATATACACTATGGAGTATTATGCCTCCATCAGAAAGGA
>NW_026748803.1:0-1863 GCF_022355385.1 Mustela nigripes
TATGAAAAAAGGGCGAGTGTGAGGCTCTTGCTCAAGTTTTTCTCTCTGGATATCGTGTCACTCATGGTCGTGAAATTTCCGGGTGACTTCATGGGAAATGGACGAGTCTTACTCTCTTGGGGATTGTCCCCGTCCAAAGAGTTTGAGGTCCTTCTGTGGGATGGAAGAATTTCGATGGAGGAAGTCCGTTGTTCTGTTGTTTTGATTTGTTTTGTTTTGTTTTTCAACCTCAGATGTCCCACCAAATGTGGGATTCCAGAGTAGATCACTAGGGAGGGTCGACTGTACAACCAGAAATCTGGTTAAAAATTGGGGCCTAGTGAAATGTCCAGCCCATTATGACATCTAATGGTCCAGTCACAGAGATGATGTACTAGAGGACAGGACTCACACTGAAGGTCACAATGCGTTTTTATGCCCCCTTCGCACTCAAGAATGGGCTGGGCCTCAGGGTGAATGGTGGTTTCTCCTACACTGATCGTTGGACAACATGCCAACCACAATGTTTCTTGCCATGGTTAAGGAAGAGTTCTGATTTCTGCATCACAGTCACCCCTGGGCAGCGATTGGAGATAAGGTCTAGGTTCTGAAGCCTGAAAACTGAGGTAGGGAAGAGATGATGACATAAGGCCATGGCGGGTCTGATGTGCTCAGTGTGCGGTCAGCTGTCTGGGTGTTGGTCACAAGGTCCGGGCTCAGGATGTCAGACAGTGCATTAGTGCCCAGGTTAGACTAAATATTTTGGGTGCATTCGAGTGCCATGTAGGTTCTGATCTGAAGAACTCTTCAGGATATGAAGAATGAGCAAGTCTGAGGCGCCTGCTCAGGCTTTTGTCTCTGGATTTTGTATGAGCGATGGCTGTGGAATGTTGGGGTGGCCTCATGGGCCATGGACGAATCTAGCTCTCTGTGGATTTGGCCCGATCCCAATTGCTTTTCGTCAATCTGTGGAATGGGAGGACTCCTTTCAGGTTTGTTACCTCAGGTGTCCCCCCAAAAGTGGAATTCCAAAGCAGAGCCCTGGGGAAGAGTGAAGGGACAACCCGAACTATGGTTAAAAATTGGGGCCTAGGGCCATGGCACGCCCAATATGCTCTCTCTCCATCCAGCCACTGAGAGGCGTTACCTGAGGAATGGGCTCAGCTGAGGGTCAAAATGTGTGTTTGTGACCAATGTGGCCCACAAGCATGGGCGGGGACTCATGTGCCACACTGGTTTCAACGACACTGAACCTTGGACAACATGCCAACCACAAGGTTTCTTGACATGGGGAAAGAGTTCTTATTTCTGCATCATTTTTAAACCCGGGCCGTGATTGGAGATAAGGTCTAGGTTCTGAAGCCTGAAAACCGAGGTTGAGAAGAGATGATGGTGTAAGGCCAAGGCCGGTTCGATGTGCTCAGTGTGCGGCCAGCTGTCTGGGTGGGGCCAGGAGGTCCAGGCACAGGCTTGTCAGTAAGGGCATTAGTGCTCAGGTCAGCCTATATATTTGGGGTACAGCTGAATGGCGTGCAGGTTGATCCTCATTTGGGGTTTCTGGGTAGCTCCTGAATGCAATGTTTTGCTTCTGGAGGGCAGGCAGAGTGCTGCATTGTAGTTCTGGATTGACAAACTGGAGGGCTTGTGGGCCATTAGTCGGAGGACGGAAGTCTGAGAACCCAAGCTAGGCCTAGGTTTTTTGGTGAGGATATGGTAGGCACGATCTACAGACCTGAATCGAGATCTCGTGCATCTGAAATCAAGGCGAGGATCAGACGATCGCTCAGGTTGGACATTCTGTCCCTGATGGCCCCTTCTTGAAATGGGGGTGGATCACGAGGCCATGGGTGTTTTCCCACGATCGGAGTTGTGAGAAGCTCCCAA
>NW_026748804.1:0-1863 GCF_022355385.1 Mustela nigripes
CTCTATACCATACACTGGACTATAAACAAACTTCATTAAATTTAAAATGACTGATGTTATAAAATACATGTTCTCCAAAAAACCAAAGGTGACTTTTTTTTTTAAGATGCTATTTATTTGGTTATTTGAGAGAGAGAGAGAGAGAGCAAGACAGAACATGGGCAAGAATTGGGGAGAAGGAGAAGCAGACTCCCCATGGACTAGGGATGCCAATGCAAGGCTCAATCCCAGAGCCCTGAGATTATGACATGATCTGAAGGCAGACCCTTGACTGACTGTGCCACTCAGGCAACCCAAAGATGACACTTAAATACAGAGAACAAACTCATGGTTGCCAGAGTGGAGGAGGGGATGGGTGAAATAGACAAAGAGGATTTCGAGGTACAAATTTCCAGTTATAAAATAAATAAGACACAGACATGAATAGCAAAGCATAAGGAATAAAGCCAATATCATCATAATAATGTTATTTGGTGACAGATGGTAATCACATTATTGTGGTGAGCAGTAAGTAATGTATAGAATTGTTGAATCATTATGTTGTACACCTGAAACTAATATAACATTGTATGTTAATTATACTTTTACAAAATGTATGTTGTTCTTCAACCACAAAGGAATTAAATTAAAAGTCAACAACCAAGGAAATATGGGGAATTTACAAACTTGTGAAAATTAAACAACATTCTCCTAATAAGCTAATGTGTTGAATATTAAATCATATGGCATTTTACAAATTGCTTTGGGAGGAATAAACTTTTAAAATAAATATACCAAATCAAATATGTTGCAGTTACAGTATTTCTCTGAAGGAAATATAAACCTGTAAATGAATGTCTGTAGTAGAAAAGAAGCAAAATGCAATTTGAATAGCTTAAACTGTCTTAAAAATAAGAAAAGGAGGACCATAATTAGTCCAAAGCAAGCAAAAGAAAGGAATCCATAAAGACCAGAGTGAAAATGAATGGCAATAAAATTTAAAAAATAGAAAAAAGTAATTGAAACCAGTATTTGTACTTTGAAAATGATGACCAAGGTTGACAAACTATTAGCTAGACAAACCATGAAAGACAGAGAGAAGACTCAAATTGCTATGGCCAGTAATTAAATTACTAATATGAAGACTGAAAGAGGAAAAATTCTACTAACATTACAAAAGTAAAAGAAAGGGTTTTAAGAGAATACTAGTAAGAAACCTTTAAAAGAAATGAAAGAACTTAGATGCACTGAACAAATTCCTGGATAGACCCAAACTACTGATATTGACTCAAGAACAAATACAAAGCATGAATGGACATGCAAGCAGTTAAAGAGGTTACATTAATAATTTAAATGTTTCCCACAAAGGAAAGTCACTGCCAAGATGGATTCACTGGCAGATTTTACATAATATCCAAAGAATTATTAATTCCACTCTCTCAGAAACTCAACTGGAAAATAGAAGAGGAGAGACATGTCCATTGTTTTATCAGGCTGGCAATGCCCTGATACCAAAACCACACAAAGGTATCACAAGAGATATATACTACAAATTAATATCTATTTCGAGTATAGGTGTAACAATCCTTAACTGGAATTTGCTGATTAGAATCCAGCCACATATAAAAAGTATTGTGCACTGAGGCCAGGTGTAATATGTTACAGATATACAAGATTGATTTAAAATCTGAACAATAAATATAATACAGCATATTAAAAAGCAAGGTGCAAAAGCCACAAAACTATTTTCAATAGATGCCAAGAAAGTTAATAACAAAACTCAACACATGCCCATTATTAAAAAAAAACAAAAACAAAAACAAAACAAAACAAAAAACACTAGAACTGTGGAGTTAATTTTAGAAAATATACCTTGATCCTCTG
>NW_026748805.1:0-1863 GCF_022355385.1 Mustela nigripes
GAACTCTTCCTTAGCCATGGCAAGAAACCTTGTGGTTGGCATGTTGTTCAACGTTCAGTGTAGGAGAAACCAGCATTCACCCTGAGGCCCCGCCCATTCTTGAGTGCGACGAGGGCATAAACACGCATTGTGACCCTCAGCGTGAGTCCTGTCCTCTAGTACATCCTCTCAGTGGCTGGACCATTAGATGTCATAATGGCCTTGACATGTCTCTAGGCCCCAATTTTTAATCAGATTTCTGGTTGTCCAGTCGCCCCTCCCCAGGGCACTACTCTGGCATCCCTCATTTGGTGGGAAACCTGAGGTTGAAAAACAAAACAAAAGGAATCAACAAGAACAGAACAACGGACTTCTTCCATCCCAAAGAATGACCCCAAACTCTTTGGACGGGGTCAAAACCCCAGAGTAACACTCGTACATTTCCCATGAAGTCACCCGGAAATTTCACGACCATGAGTGACACGATATCCAGAGACAAATACTTGAGCAAGAGCCTCACCCTCGCCCTTTTTTCAAATGCCGAAGTGTTCTCCTCATGGTCTCTAGATCAGTCCTGCTATACCTATGACCCGAAACATAAGCCGAGTTTGGGTTTTCAGACAACTGTCCAAACAGGCCTGGCCTACACACCCTACAGGCTCAGGGCCCTGGAGACAAATCTGACGACTTTGCTTGCCCTCTCCAAGGGAATTGTATGTGCCCCTTCCAATGGCCACAACCCTACTAAGAGTATAAACCTCCAATGTCCCTGAGGCTATCCCAATATTTGTGGCTTCCCAGGACATACAGGGGCAATATGGGCCCATCTGAGCACCTACCGGCACTCAGACCCGAAGACTGATGTCCCCAGACGTAATAAGGAATGAAGAGGCCCCTAGGCAACTATCGGATCCAATGCTTTGGTTTCCAGGCATCTCTCCTCAGAGGCCTGGAATTCAATAACAGCATATGGCTGTTTCTTGACTCACACATCAGAACAAATCTCATATACACATGGGAAACTTGCACGATGGAGCTATGTGAAAGCCTCTCTTTAGGGGAACACTTCAGGGCCCCAGTGCCACCGCTTCATTCCAAGGTCTCCATAGACACAAAATGATATTAGGAAACATCCACGAGAGAGTCCATTTCTACTCAGCCTCCTCGGTTGCTCCCCCAGATCCAGCAGATCTAACCTGTCTTTTTGCTTGGAGACAATTGGAATGCGAGTTGGGCTACCAAGCCATCCATCCTTAGAACCCTGCTCGGAATCATTGTCGTGGAGCCAAACAACAGGTCTCAATTCTCCTGCAGAAGAATCTTTGCAGTTGGGAGCTCCTCACAACTCCCATCGTGAGAAAACCCCCATGGCCTCCTGATCCACCCCCCCTTCAAGAAGGGGCCATCAGGGATAGAATGTCCAACCTGAGCTATTGTCAGATCCTCGACCTGACTTCAGATGCAAGTTGTCCAACGTTCAGTGTAGGAGAAACCAGCATTCACCCTGAGGCCCCGCTTATTCTTGAGTGCGACGAGGGCATAAACACGCATTGTGACACTCAGCGTGAGTCCTGTACTCTAACGTCCTCTCAGTGCAGGACCATTAGTGTCATAATGGGCTTGACATGTCTCTAGGCCCCAATTTTTAACCAGATTTCTGGTTGCCCAGTCACAACTACCCAGGGCTCTACTCTGGAATCCCTCACTTGGTGGGACACCTGATGTTGAAAAACAAAACAAAACAAATCAACAACAACAAAAAAAACGGACTTCTACCATCCCACAGAGTGTCCCCAAACTCCTTGGACGGTGTCAAACCCCCAGAGAATAAGACTCTTACATTTCCCATGAAGTCACCCGGAAATTTCACGACGTGAGTGACAC
>NW_026748806.1:0-631 GCF_022355385.1 Mustela nigripes
GTCTGATTGCTGTTGCTAGGACTTCTAATACTATGTTGAACAAGAGTGGTGAGAGTGGGCATCCTTGTCGTGTTCCTGATCTCAATGGGAAGGCTGCAAGCTTTTTCCCATTGAGGATGGTATTTGCTGTGGGTCTTTCATAGATAGATTTGATGAAGTTCAGGAATGTTCCCTCTATCCCTATACTTTGAAGCATTTTAATCGGGAATGGATGGTGGATTTTGTCAAATGTTTTTCTGCATCGATTGAGAGGACCATATGGTTCTTCTCTCTTCTCTTATTAATTTGTTCTATTAAATTGATTGATTTGCAAATGTTGACCCATCCTTGTAGCCCAGGGATGAATCCCACCTGGCCATGTTGGATAATCTTTTTGATGTGCTGTTGGATCCTGTTTCCTAGGATATGTTAGCATCCATATTCATCAGTGATATTGGTCTGAAATTCTCCTTTTAGGTAGAGTCTTTGCCTGGTTTTTGGATCACAGTAATGCTGGCATCATAAAAAGAGTCTGGAAGTTTTCATTCTGTTTCTATTTTTTTTAATTTTTTATTTTTTATAAACATATATTTTTATCCCCAGGAGTACAGGTCTGTGAATCGCCAGGTTTACACACTTCACAGCACTCACC
>NW_026748806.1:731-1863 GCF_022355385.1 Mustela nigripes
ATGTTGTCTGATTGCTGTTGCTAGGACTTCTAATACTATGTTGAACAAGAGTGGTGAGAGTGGGCATCCTTGTCGTGTTCCTGATCTCAATGGGAAGGCTGCAAGCTTTTTCCCATTGAGGGTGATATTTGCTGTGGGTCTTTCATAGATAGATTTGATGAAGTTCAGGAATGTTCCCTCTATCCCTATACTTTGAAGCATTTTAATCTGGAGCGGATGCTGGATTTTGTCAAATGCTTTTTCTGCATCGATTGAGAGGACCATGTGGTTCTTCTCTCTTCTCATATTAATTTGTTCTATCACATTGCTTGATTTGCAAATGTTGAACCATCTTTGTAGCCCAGGGATGAATCCCACCTGGTCATGGTGGATAATATTTTTAATGTGCTGTTTGCTAGGATCTAGTTGAGAATCTTAGCATCCATATTCATCAGTGATATTGGTCTGAAATTCTCCTTTTTGGTAGGGTCTTTGCCTGGTTTGGAGATCAGGGTAATGCTGTCTTCATAGAAAGAGTCTGGAAGTTTTCCTTCTGCTTCAATTTTTGGAAACAGCTTCAGGAGAATAGGTGTTATTTCTTCTTTGAAAGTTTGGTAGAATTCCCCATGGGGTCTGTCAGGTCCTGGGCTCTTGTTTTTTGGGAGGTTTTTGATCACTGCTTCAATCTCGTTACTAGATATTGGTCTATTCAGGTTTTCAATTTCTTCCTGGTTCAATTTTGGGAGTTTATAGTTTTCCAGGAATGCATCCATTTCATCCAGGTTGCTTAGCTTATCGGCATATAACTGTTGATAATAACTTCTGATGATTGTTTCTACTTCCTTGGAGTTAGTTGTGATCTCTCCCTTTTCATTCATAATTTTATGAATTTGGGCTTTCTCTTTTTTCTTTTGGATTAGTGTGGCCAATGGTTTATTGATCTTATTGATTCTTTCAAAAAAACCAGCTTCTAGTTTCATTGATACGTTCTACTGTATCTCTGGTTTCTACCTCATTGATCTCAGCTCTAATCTTGATTATTTCCCTTCTTATGTGTGAAGTTGGTTTGATTTGTTGTTGATTCTCCAGTTCTTTAAGGTGTAGAGACAGCTGCTGTGTTCTGGATTTTTCAATTTTTTTGAGGGAGGCTTGG
>NW_026748807.1:0-1862 GCF_022355385.1 Mustela nigripes
AACCCCCCATCCTCCGCCCCCAGTGGTGTATGGATTTTGATTGGTCTGCCCTATATTCCACTCCTCTCAGGGCCTCTTATCTCCTTCTGGGCCCTTGGAAAGCACCCAGAATGGCGACCCCAGGGCTGGGATTCCAGTCCGGAGGGGGAGAAAGCTCTGGAGGAGCTTCCCTTGCTCTTGCCCAGGCAGAAGCAGCGGCTGAAGAGAAGCAGGCCTGTGAGTCTCAGGGCCCTGGGTTTCCTTCCCTCATCAGTCTGCCTCCCCGTCCTTGAGTCACTGAGTCGGAGGAATATTTAGGCTTTGATCTTTTTCAACCTCCAGCTGTTCTTATCCAGAACACTTTGGTTTTGTCTTGTCAAGCCACAGAAAACCGACCTATCCACCAGTCTGTTTTTCTTTTCATCTTCCAAGATTTGCTATGGGTTCCAAGGCAATGGGTTTGAATCCTAGCTCTGCCTCTTACTGGTCCTATGACCTTGATAAGTTGTACCATTTCTCAGAGCCTCAAGTAGCTAAATAAGCCCCCATGTCGTGGAGTTGCTCCAAGAATTAAATGGGATCACTGATGAAGAGTTCCTTGAACCATGATAAGGGCTCCAATAATACGATCAGTATTGAATATTGCAAACCGACGCCTCACTGTATCTTTTTTGTAACCTCACACTATGTTCTGAATGGCCTCACATCTTGGCTTTCTCTGTCTCCTTGAGGTTCTTCTCCCCATATCTCCTGATCTTCTTGATGGAACGGGGGAGCTCTTGTTGACCCCATATTTGACTCATGTTTTAAAATCTTCTTCATCCATCCTGCAACCATCACCCCCACATAGGTCACCTCCAAACTGTCATCTCCTTCTGCAGCTGACATCTTGTGACTTTCACTTCCTCTTAGATTTCATCACAAACCCAGTCTGTCTGAAAACCAAATTACCATCTTCCTTCGAAATCAGAAACCCTCTCCCAGCTTGCAAATGTATGACTCCATTCTCCGAGCCATGTTGGTTCCATCCTTTCCTGATACCCTTCCTCCCAGCTTCTGCCTCCATCTTCTGACTCTCTGTGTCAAAAGCATCTTCATTCACAACATGTCCCTCTTGTAACTATTTCCTTTCCAAGACCACTGTACCTAAGTCTAGTTGCTGAACTCTTTGTGCTTAACACTTTGTGCTTGGTGTGCTAGTCATTACCTGACCTGTCCCCCCAAGCTCCAAGTCCCCCCCCCCCACCGTGATGGGTCCTGCAGTGGGCTGTTTGGGCCCCATGGGCAGCCTGTGGGAAACAGAGAGAGATGGGCCTGGTGTCTTATCTTGAACTCAGTGTACCAGAATCTGGTTTCTCCAACTGAACAAGATGTTCCCGCATGTATATAATGGAGATTTGGGGGCTTATGTCCACTTTATGTTTGATATTAGGAGGAGAGCATTCTAGAAAGGCCTCAGATTGATTTGCATGAAGACCCAACAGAGTTCTGGGTAAGAGCATGGAGAATCAAAGTGTTATCAGATTGATTGGAGGATAAGCCACTGGTCTCTTATAGAAAGGGAAGAGAAATGCCAGGTGTGCTAATAATAGTAACAGTTAATATTATTATTAATATTGTTCCCTGGCCCTGCTTCAGGGACTTGTACCAGATCCTAAGAGTGCAAGCTGTAACAAAATGAGTAGAAGAGTTGATTCACTAAAATGTCTATTGTTGTCATAAGCACAAGAGCCCTGCTTTGATGCCTTCATACATTCATTCCTCCACTGCTTCCCAAGCATGTGCTGTGCACTCCACCCTGGGGATATGCCTGCCTGGAGTTCATGGTCAAGCAGGGGAGGCAGATAATAATACAAACAGGCAATGATCTTGCATGTCGGCAT
>NW_026748808.1:0-873 GCF_022355385.1 Mustela nigripes
ATCCTGCAAGCCAGGCATGGGGCTGTGCACTAGAGCTGCAAATGCTGAGGGGGCCCTCACTGTCCCTTTTCTCTTCTCAGGGGAACTATGGGCATGTCCATGGTGCAGTGTGACTGGCTTTACCACAGGGAGAGAAAACACTGCCAAGGGTAGGTTGGAGCTGGGAAAAGCCACTGAGGAACAGATTTTCAGGGGAGATGATAGACAAGGGCAAAGAAAAGAATAAGGATGAGTGTGTCAAGTTTCAAAGTGCCAGGAGGCAGCACAGTGCATTCAGGAAACTACAGCAAGTTCATGACAACTGACAGCTGATCTGGCAGCATCACCTGGGAATGGAGGCTGAGCCCCGCGGTTAACACTGGGGATGAGATGGTTTGTATACTATGCCGAGGAGGTGAGGTACTATAATTTGGGGGCACAGGGAGCTACCGGAGGATTTCAAATATCAAAATCGTAACCATAATAGAGTATTTAATTGCATCCTAGCTTTCATCACGGGTAAGATGCACTATAGTTTATGTTCGACTAAGAAAGAGAAATGCTGTCAGTTAAACTAGGATATATCCTCAAGTGCATGGTGAGTGCCACCTTAAGAGATATTAAAATGGGGGCGGGGAGGACAAATCTAAGAACAAGTAAACTATTGTACTAGAATAATGAAGAAAGGTCGAACACTTGGATCAACAAAATAAGTGATTATTGCTTACCATGTGCACCCAACTATATTAAGTCTTAGAACAAGAGACACTCTCATCTTGATGCCCCGCAGCTGTTAGACCCAAGGTACAGAGGGCAGTAGCCAACGACCAGCAGGCCCCAAGTGCCATGTGCAGACTCTAAGAGCAACTGCCTTTGAGAGAGGAAACGGTTGAG
>NW_026748808.1:973-1862 GCF_022355385.1 Mustela nigripes
TGGCTTTTCCCAGCTCCAACCTACCCTTGGCAGTGTTTTCTCTCCCTGTGGTAAAGCCAGTCACACTGCACCATGGACATGCCCATAGTTCCCCTGAGAAGAGAAAAGGGACAGTGAGGTCCCCCTCAGCATTTGCAGCTCTAGTGTACAGCCCCATGCCTGGCTTGCAGGATATGCCAGATCATGAAGACAAACGGAGATCATCTTCTGGCTAAAACCAGCTCCGGTTCTAGCGGCCTGCTAGCACAGGGTCTCATGACGCAGGGATTCTAGCCACTGACTGTGCAAGGCATGAGGCCTGTTAGTGATTCTATTTTTTCCTCTACAGAATTTGTCTTTCTACATTCCAGGTCCTTTCTACCCCAATAAATAATGCGGCGATTCTCTCAGTGAGTTGTACTTTTGGTTTAAACAGCCAACTGTCTCTATTTGCTCCTTTGGGTGAGTACCAAGGAGCATGATTGCTGGATCATATGGTAAGAATATGTTTTGTTTTGTAAGAAACTGCCCAACTGTCTTCCAAAGTGGTAGCACCATTTTGGTGTTCTCACCAGAATGAATGAGAGTTTCTCTTGTTCCTCATTGTCAAAAGCATTTTATGTTGTCAGTATTTTGGATTTTAGCCATTCTAATAGATGCGTAGTGATATATCATTGTTATATTTATTTATTTATTTTTAAAAAAGATTTTATTTATTTATTTGACTGAGAGAGATCACAGGAAGATGGAGAGGCAGTCAGAGAGAGAGAAAAGGGAAGCAGGCTCCTGCTGAGCAGAGAGCCCAACGTGGAACTCGATCCCAGGACCCTGAGATCATGACCTGAGCCAAAGGTCGCGGCTTAATCCATTGAGCCATCCAGGTGCCCCTCATTGTTCTTTTAATTTACAA
>NW_026748809.1:0-1862 GCF_022355385.1 Mustela nigripes
TCAAAAGGTCACCAAATCCTATTGATTCAAATATATAAATGCATCTTTTTCTCTCCATTTGCACTACCACTGCCTACTTCCATGTTCTGTAATTTTGAGTATCATAAATGTCCTCCTCAGTTGTTTCCCAATGTTTACATTTCTGTCAGTCATGTTTCTAACAGATCATGGAAAACTTTCTATCTGAAGTTTCTAACAGATCATGGAAAACTTTCTATCTGAAGTTTCTATCTTCCTTCTTTAAATCACTTTAATAAACAAACCCCTATTAATGGTTGTCCATCAGTTCTAAATGCTTCAGAATGATTCTCCATGATCTTAAAAAACTGTTTCTAATTACCCTTCCATTTATAATGTTGTTCATCTCTCTTCACTTTCTCCTAGAATATGGCATTCCCACACAATTTTTACTCCCATGGCTTTTTTTATGTTGTCCCTTTTGCCTGAGATAATCTCCTCTCTGAATCACTGCCTAGAATGTCCCAAGTTCCAATGTAATCATTTGCTACTCTTTCCTCTAAACTTCTGTAAGACTTTACAGATCATTTATCCCCTTCTATTATAAACTTTTATTGCCAAATACATGTCTCCCATTATACTAAAAGTTATTTTAAAATAGAAGGAAATAAAAGGGCCTACTACAAAGTAGGTGCTTAATGAATGACTAAATTCAAATACTACAGCCAAGCAGCACTTCTTATACTAATTTTTTTGAATAGGAAATGCCCAAGAGTGGAGGAACATTTTTAAATATAATAGATGAATAGGGAATTGCTTAGGGATAGGATAGAAATAAGTAAGTTCTTTGGAGTTTAAGATACATAAACAAAGCAGTAAATAAGAGACTGGTTCTGCTTTTATATTTGTAGAAATGACCTGAGAAAAAGTGAACATAGTAAAATTTTGAAGTTTACAGATATAATTTAAGTTCTTCTGGTCACAGGATTTCAAGCTGACAGGGATAAGTAGCACAAAGCACCTTGAGCCTATTTGAGTAGGTATAACAATTTCAGGTGAAAGATGGAAACAATCCAGCTGTCCATAAACTGATGAATGAGTAAACAAGATGTTTCCATTTTATGTATCCACACAGTGGAATATTATTCAGCCATTTTTAAAAATCTAGTGATAAATGCTACAATATAGGTAAACTTGAAAGATTATGCAAAGGAAAGAAGTTGGTCATAAAGGACAATGTATTATAGGAGTCCATTTATATGAAATGTCCAAAATGAGTGAATATATGGAGGCAGAAAGCAGATTAGTGGTTTCTTAGAGTTGGGAAAATGGGAATATTGACAGGTGATAATTCAGCAGTATAGGGTTACTTTTCTGAGGTAATGACTATCCACCAAAACTGATTGCAGGGATGGCTTCACCACTGTGTGAATATACTAAGAAGTATACATGGAACACTGTAAATGGGTAAATGGTACGGTATGTGAATATATCTCAATAAAACCATTACCAAAAAAAATTGTCTCTGAATGTCTTTAAAAAACAATTCAAATTTGGGGCACCTGGGTGGCTCAGTTAGTTAAATGGCTGCCTAAGGCTCAGGTCATGATCTCAGGGCCTTGGGATCAAGCCCCACATCTGGCTCCCTGCTCAGCAGGAAGTTTGCTTCTCCCTCTCCCTCTGTTCCCACTCTTCCCTCCAACTCATGCTCGTCTCTCTCTCAAATAAATAAAATCTTCAAAAAAAGTAATAATTCCAATTTTATTTGTAAGAGAGTAGGCTCTAAGTTCCGGTACAGCCTGATAAAAGGAATTAAATGGCATAATTAGACATGGATGGGACCTTAGATTGGTTCTGAAATACTGCAATGAACAGCTATAGACCAACAGTCCCACAAAATACTA
>NW_026748810.1:0-1862 GCF_022355385.1 Mustela nigripes
CTTTTTCTTCTTTTTCAAGTTTTTATTTAAATTTCAGTTAGTTAACATACAGTGTGAAAATAGATTCAGGTGTAGAATTTAGTGATTCATCACTTACGTATAACACCCAGTGCTTATCACAAATGTCCTCCTTAATACCCATCACCCATTTAACCCCTTCTCCCACCCACCACCCCCAAGTGCTGCTTCAAAAAAAAATTAGTAAGGGCGCCTGGGTGGCTCAGTTGGTTAAGCAACTGCCTTCGGCTCGGGTCATGGTCCCAGAGTCCCGGGATCGAGTGCCGCATCAGGCTCCCAGCTCCATGGGGAGTCTGCTTCTCCCTCTGACCTTCTTGCCTCTCATGCTCTCTCTCACTGTCCCTCTCTGAAATAAATAAATAAAATTTTTAAAAAAAATTTAATAATACTGAGATAAATACAATCAGGGATATTGCTAATTAAAAACTTCAACTAGAGCAGTGCCTTGGTGGGTCAGTTGTTTAAGCCTCTGACTCTTGATCTCAGTTCAGGTCTTGATCTCAAGGTCATGAGTTCAAACCCTGTGATGGGTTCCATACTGTGCATCTGTGCATGACTACTTAATTTTTTTTTTTTTGCTTAGAACTTGACCCACCAACATTAGGCACTCAATAAGTTTTATTAGTCAATTAAAAGTCAGCAACACTTAGATTAGATGATTAGAAGAGCACTTTAAATCAATTAATTTTTACAAGTCCAGCTAAATATAAGATAAACTATTTATTTCCTTGTTTGGTTCTCATTTGTTTTATTTTTCTGCATTGCAATTTTGTTTGTGAGATTAGAAGTAAAATCAGGTTTACATCAATTAGAAAATTATTATCATGTCCTCTGATTAGGATCTTGGGTTTGTTTGCAGGGTGGGGAGTTAAAGGAGAGAACTCAGGTGGTGAAAGGTGTTAATTCTGGAAGAAATAAATGTTTGAGAAAGTTAACCTAAATAGAGATCATATTAAAAAGAGACAAAGAGATTAAGAGCCTGATGGTTTATGCTTAGCTTGTTATTTTTATTTACGAACTTGAGCATTCTTTTACTTTTTTGAGACTAATGCAATTTTTCTGAAGGACTCACTGAAGGCTTGTCTCACTTGTTTGTTTCTTAGAGTGTAAATGAATGGGTTCAACATGGGAGCTATGGATGACATTAGCACTGCCACACCCTTATTAATAGTCACCGATTCCTTTGCTGAAGGTTTGACATAGATGAAGATACAGCTTCCATAGGTGATGGAAACAACAATCATGTGAGAGGAACAAGTAGAAAAAGCTCTTTTCCTTTGTTGGGAAGAGGGGAATTGTAGAATGGTCTTGATGATGTGAATGTAAGACAGAAGAACACACAGAAGGGTCAGAATGAAGGTCAGCACAGCACAGACAATAACCAACTGCTCTAAGAGCCATGTGTCTGAGCATGAAATCTTCAAGATTGGAGATGCATCACAGAAAAAATAATCAATGACATTTGAATCACAGAATTTCAAATTTAGGAACAGAGTAAGTGGTGGGAATATGATCAACAAGCCAGTCATCCAACAGCCGAGGACAAGCCTCTTGCAGACTCTGTTGTTCATGATGGTCACATAATGCAGGGGTTTGCAGATGGCTACATAGCGGTCATAGGACATTGTAGCCAGGAGGAAAAATTCTGTTACTCCAAAGATGTCGATGAAAAACACTTGAATAACACAAATATTATATGTAATTGACCTGTCACCTGTTGCTATGTTGCACAAGTATCTAGGGATACATGCAGATGTAAATGAAATTTCTAATAAAGCAAAATTCTGTAGGAAAAAGTACATTGGTGTTTTAAGGTGAGAGTCAACTAAAGTGAGGGATATGAT
>NW_026748811.1:0-1862 GCF_022355385.1 Mustela nigripes
TTAACCACACAATGGAATCTAAATTGGGGCTCTTTCTCAGAACAAGGATTAGTCACAGAGACCAAGTTTATTTTCATGACCCAACTGTAAGGTAGGACAAATATCCTGTTACCAAATATGTGCTCTTCTTATCACCCTGTGAGGGTTTTTCCTTTCCTCAGAAGCTCCAGGCCCTGATCTGTTTGTCTTAGTTCAGGATGACATTTGTACCTCATCTTGCTTGACAGTCTTTGGAATTTCCAAGTCTTTGCAGATTCCAATATGTACACTGATTTAATATGATTTTTTTCTTGCTAATCTGCTCATGTCATTGTGATTCTTAGTCTAGCTAGAAGGATCTTTGAGGTGACAAGAATTCCTTTTCTCTGACAGAGGATTTGATTTTTTTTTAAAGATTTTATTTATTTATTTATTTGACAGAGATCACAAGTAGGCAGAGAGGCAGGCAGAGAGAGAGGAGGGGGAAGCAGACTCCCCACTGAGCAGAGAGCCCAATATAGGGCTTGATCCCAGGACCCTGCGATCACGACCCGAGCTGAAAGCAGAGGCTTTAACCCAATGAGCCACCTGGGTGCCCTGAGGATTTGATTTTAATGCTTCATTTCCTGACATCCTATTTAAGGTATATAAATAGGGATGCCTGGGTGGCTCAGTGGGTTAAGCCTCTGCCTTCGGCTCAGGTCATGATCTTAGGGTCCTAGGATTGAGTACCACATTGGGCTCTCTGCTCAGCAGAGAGCCTGCTACCCTCTCTCCCTCTGCCTGCTGCTCTGCTTCCTTATGCTTTCTCTCTCTCTCTCTCTCTTTCTCTCTCTGTCAAATAAATAAATAAAATCTTAAAATAAAAAAGTGTGTGAAGAAGGTGGAGTAGCAGGAAATACTTCTCCAGGAGTTGAGATTTTTGACCTCTGCTGTTGTCACTGTCTCTCAGGGTTCCTTAGTTGTTTCCTGCGTGGTTGCTGTCTTGTCAGTGGTTCCTTAATGCTTCCCAATCCCAGTCAAAATATGTGTCCCACTTAGTTTGTTTAGATTAATAGTTGTCTCTTTCACGGTAGGTGCCTACTTATACAAATTATGTATTTCCAATGTTTCTCATTTAAGCCACTTGAGCATTAAAATCATCCTTAGTATTGTTTTCATTTCATTTAGACACTTGGAAACAGGTCACCAATGTGTATTGAACATGAGTTGTACCAGATCAAGTAGGCAGAGAGAGAAGGGAAGCAGGCTCACTGCTGAGCAGAGAGCCTGATACGAGACTCAATCCCAGAACCCTGGATCATGACTTGAGCAAAAGGCAGAGGCTTTAACCCACTGAGCCACCCAGATGCCCCTGTGGATAAAAAGTTTTAATAGTTTTCATATGCAATGGACTAGATCTTGATTTCTTCTAGGGTTCTACAATGTCTGGCTACAAATCACTAGACTAATATTTTTATTTTTCTCCCACCCATTCTGATATGGAATTATGTGAGAACTAAAACTGTCCTTTTCCCCGAAGCTCTGGAAACTTAATATAAATGACTTGATGGAACAAAATCACCCTTATATTCATGGAGAGACAATCTTAGGGCTGTGGCTCCATCAGCCACTGCAAACATTGCCAGATGTATTTGAACTATAAGCCAGGAAGATCTGTCTGTTGGTCACTACCTGTCCTCTATCTCAAGATACTTCAAGTCTGACATCTGACCAGATGTCTGGTCAACTGATACCCTTAGAAGAAAGAAACTGGCTTAACATTTGCTCTAATCATTAAGTGTAAATACTTCATTAATTACATTACTTGTGCCACAGGGCTAACTTTGAAAATAAACCTGCATCACTGCCTCCTGAAATGACTTTGACTCTACTGACCTATT
>NW_026748812.1:0-1862 GCF_022355385.1 Mustela nigripes
TTCCCTGTTTCCTTTATTACTCTTCCCAATTTAGAGCAATTATTAGTAGTCACTGAGCAGAGATGACTATGTGTCTTGGGGGAGTTCCTATAATAATCCACATGTCACCTTGCCTATGTTAAGATATAATCTTCAAAAATAAACAGGTAACTCATACCATGTGCAATTAATTCAAAACGAATCAACAACATAAATATAAGGGCTAAAACCATGAAAGTCTTAGAAGAAAATACAGTGTTAAATCTTCATGACCTTAGATTTTGGCAATGGATTCTTAGATCTGATACCAAAAGCAATAAGAGAACAGTAAAAGGAAAAAAAATATGTAAATTGGATTTCATTGAAATTTTAAAAATTGTGCATGAAAATATATTATCAAAAAAGTGAAAAGATAACCTACAGAATGGGAGAAAATATTTACAAATAATTTATCTGGTAAGAGTTTAATATCCAGTGTATATAAAGAATTCCCAAAACTCAAGAGAAAAGAAAAAAATGATTAAAAATTGGCAAAGACTTGAATAGACATTTCTCCAAAGAATATTTACAAATGGGTAATAAACACATGAACAGATACTCAACATCACTAATCATTAGGGAAATACAAATCTTAATGAGATACCACACCACCTTACTAGGATATACTACCATAACTTCAAGAAAATGGAAAAAGAACAAGTGTTGGGGAAATTGTTGTTGATGATAATGTAAAATAGTGCAGCTTTCTGTGAAAAAGTCTAATACCTCCTCCAAAAGCTAGATACAGAATTATAAGACCCAGGAGTTATGCTCCTATGTATATACCTCACAATATTAAAATAGGGGCTCAAACAGATATTTGTATGCCAATGTCCATTGGAACATTATTCATGATAACTGAGTGGTGGAAACTATTCAAGTGTCCTATTAACAGATGAAAGGATAAACAAAATACAGTACATACCTATGATGAAATACTATTAAGCCATAAAAATGAATGAAGTTCTGATATATGCTACAGCATGGATGAACCTTAAAAATATTATGCTTAGTGACAAAAAGCAGATGGAGAAGGACAACTATTATATGACTCCACTTAACATGAAATATTGAGAATAAGCAAATTCATATACAGAAATTGGTCTAGGGTTTACCAGGATGTAGAAGGACAGGACACAGGGGAGTTATAACCTGATTATATAATCTCTATTTGGGGTGATGAAAAGGTTTTGGAAATAGACGATGGTGATAGTTGTGTAATATTGTGAATGTAACTAACACTGCTACATCATACACTTAAAAATGACTAAAATGGCAGCAAATAAATAAATACATGGCTTTGTTACCCTATACCAAGTAGACAAGCCAAATTTGGAAGATGAGTTTAAATATTAGTTTAAGGCTTCTGAAAATTGATATTTATTCCCAGAAAGATAATTTAGAGTAGAAACAGCAGTGTTTCATAAGAACCATGAGAAAAAATAAGTATTTCACCCTTTGTTCAGAAGGTTTTCTGTTTGTGGAAGAGAATTCTCTGAAAGAGGGACAGAAGTTTCCTTAAACCTTGTTGTCATTGACATTTGATTAAGACAACCCACATTAGAGGCTATTTGGTTGGTGGAGTTTTCCATTAACTTCGTGTGAGTTTTAAATAATATTTTAAATAATAATTTTAAATAATATTTTTCCTTTAAAATTCTTATATATGCTTCTCTTAGTTACTAAATCTTGTAGTCTGTTACTATCAACAAAACATAAGAGCTCTCACTAAGGCAAGTCTTTAGTCAACTTGTCTTTCTTCTTATTTTTTTCCTGTATGAAATTAGTAATAGGATTTACTAATACTTTTAAATAATTACTTTATTTCTGCTTGGATGACCACC
>NW_026748813.1:0-1862 GCF_022355385.1 Mustela nigripes
CCCTCCCTCACTTCCTTCTCTCCACCACCAATCCAGTAGACAAGTACAGGCAAGTGTAATGTTTAAAGGTGGTTGAACAAATTCATATCCAAAAGTCATTACAGAAGAAAAGCTTTCCTTTGAATTTCAACACAATGTGTATAGAATGTGCTAATTTTACTAATTTGTCATACATTGGCAACCTCTTCAACATCTATAGACTAGATGTTGCAAAACTAGGACTCATTTGTCCATTATATACACTATATACACAGCAAAACACAATGCACAAAACATACAAAAAATGGTTTTGTCTGAAAATGTCCAAGCACAAACACGCTAACATATTACCTTTTGCAATTCTTTCCCTTCCACCTCCTTCAAGCAACAGAACAAAGATACATGATAGAATACTGCTCAGAGGTGGTTAAACAATTCCATTACCAAGACGGTTTATTTCCTATGAATTTTAAGCAAAAAGATATTTACAAAGCGGTATTTTACTACCTCTACATTTAACATACGTTGGGCACTTCTAAACATCTAGACAAACTAGATGTTTTAAATAAGGACATAATTTGTCCACTATATACACAGCAGTCTTGAATAAACTGCACACATGTAACAGTTATAATCCGAAAGTGTCTTCAAAATGTGAACATTCTAGCCTAAGACTATCCATTCTCATCTCTCCTTTCTCCACCAACCCAGTGGGCTATAATGCTCAAATTTTCAGAAGATGATCTTTCTAGGAATTTTAACACAAAATGTACACCATGTATTAGTTTACTAACTAACTCTATTTTTGTCATACACTGGCAACCTCTTTAACATCTAGAAAGACTAGATGTTGAAAATTAGGACTCATTTGTCCAGTATGTACACTATATACACAGCTAAGTAAACCAAAATGCAGGAACATAAAGGACAATGGTTCATCTTCCCTCACTATGAACACACTGGCAGAGCTCTCTGCACTTCCTTCTCCCACCTCCTCTGCACCAGTGCACAAACACAATGTGTACTATTCAAAGAGGTGGTTCTGCCATTCCCCCTAAATTAGACGGCATTCCATATGAATGTTAACAGAAAGGTATTTACAAGAATGTCTTTTTACTACCTCTATTTTTAACATGTTATCAGGCACTTCAGAACATCTAGAAAGACTAGATGTTTCAAAAATGTACTTAGCATTGTCAACTATATATACAGTAGTTGAGGGATAAAATGCACACACAAAACAATGGTTGTCATATGAAAATGTCTTCTAAATATGACCAGTCTGGCACCGAACCTTCTTTTCTTCCTCCTCAAGGTCGTCTACTTCATGTCCTCTTACCCACTGAACAAACGTGAACGCGAGTCGCTCCTGATGTCCCTCCTAGAGGTGGTCTAGCAATTCCATTTCAAAGTCATTTTCAAAAGACATTTCTTCCCCGCCCGTTAGGGCCTCTGTCCACCATTCTCCATAGAAAGTGAAGTTTCGTCCAGTGGGGGCGGAGCGGTCATTCCAGGGCCGGGCCTTGTGGGGCTCCACGGCCCAAAGGCTGCCGAGCTTGCGTCCACGCAGACCCGCCTTCTCAGGCCCTCGGTGGCCCCAATGGCCCTCCGCGGCATTCGCGTGGCCGCCATTCTTCTCGCTCCGCCACACCCGACGTCCAAAGGCGCCGGGAGCCTGCTGGCACCGGCAGGGGCTTGGCGGAGGCCCCCCAGAGTTGCGCCCGGGGAGTGGGCAGCAGGCAAGGTCAGGGCTCTGAGAGGCCGCCGCCATCGGCGCCAAGGTGGGGGCGGGGGGTGCGGAGAAGCTCGCAGCTGCTTCACTCTGGGCCTGGCCTGTGGGCAGCGGCGGCGAGGGCGCTGGGTCTCTGCAGGTCGGAGCCCGC
>NW_026748814.1:0-1862 GCF_022355385.1 Mustela nigripes
GAAATCCCAACATGGAGGGCGTGTGGTCCAGGAGAGTGAGGACGGAAGTCTGAGAACACTAGCTATGCTTAGGTTTTGGGGTGAGGGCACAGCAGGTACACTCTGAAGAGCTTAATCAAGATCTCATGCATCTGAAGTCAAGGCGAAGATCAGCCGTTGGCTCAGGTTGGAGAATCTTTCCATGATCCGCCTTCATGACGATTGGGGGCATCATGTGACCTTGGAAGCTTTCCATGATATGAGTTGTGAGGTGTTCCATGCACAAGGACTCCTGAGGCACAGACGAGGCCTGCTGGATGGCTCAAGGATGTCCCATGAGGAACGATGCAAGAGCAGGGTTCTAAGGGTGCTAAGGATCTCTCAGGAGATGCCTGGAAACCAAAGCAATAGATCCGACAGGTGCCTATGGGCCTGTTCGTTCCTTTTACTTCTGGGGACATCAGTCTACGGGTCTGAGTGCCGGTAGGTGCTCAGATGGGTCCAGAGTGCCCCTGTTTGTCCTGAGAAGCCACAAATATTGGGATGGCCTCAGGGACTTTGGAGGTTTATCCTATTAGTAGGTTTTTGGACATTGGAATGGGAAAATACAATTCCCTTGGAGAGGGCAAGCACAGTCGTCATGTTTGGCTCCAGGGGCCTGAGCCTGTAGGGTGTGTAGGCCAGGGCTGTTTGGACAGTTGTCTGAAAACACTAACTCGGCTTATGTTTCGGATCATAGGTATGGCAGGACTGATCAACAGACCATGAGGAGAAATCATCGGGATATGAAAATAGGGCGAGTGTGAGGCTCTTGCTCAAGTTTTTGTCTCTGGATATCGTGTCACTCATGGTCGTGAAATTTCCGGGTGACTTCATAGGAAATGGACGAGTCTTAATCTCTGGGGGTTTGGCCCCGTCCAAAGAGTTTGGGGTCATTCTGTGGGAAAGAAGAAGTCCGTTGTTCCATTGTTTTTGATTTGTTTTGTTTTGTTTTTCAACAGCAGGTGTCCAACCAAATGAGGGAATCCTGAGTAGAGACCAGGGGAGGGGCGACTGAACAACCAGAAAGCTGGTTAAAAATTGGGGCCTAGGGACATGTCAAGCCCATTATGACATCTAATGGTCCAGCAACTGAGAGGACGTTCTAGAGGACAGGACTCACGCTGAGGGTCACAATGCGTGTTCATGCACTCGTCGCACTCAAGAATGGGCGGGGCCTCAGGGTGAATGCTGGCTTCTCCTACACTGAACATGGACAACATGCCAACCACACGGTCTCTTGCCATGGGTAAGAAAGAGTTCTGATTTCTGCATCACAGTCACCCCTGGGCAGTGATTGGAGATAAGGTCTAGGTTCTAAAGCCTGAAAACTGAGGTAGGAAAGAGATGATGACCTAAGGCCATGGCGGGTTTGAAGTGCTCAGTGTGCGGTCAGCTGTCTGGGTGTTGGTCACGGGGTACGGGCTCAGGTTTTCAGACAGTGCATTAGTGCCCAAGTTAGACTATATATTTTGGGTGCCTTCGAGTGCCTTGTAAGTTCTTATCTGAAGAACTCTTCAGGATATGTAGAATGAGTGAGTCTTAGGCGCGTGCTCAGGCTTTTGTCTCTGGATTTTGTATCCGCGATGGTCGTGGAATGTTGCGGAGGCCTCATGGGCCATGGACGAATCTTGCTCTCAGTGTATTTGGCCCGATACCAATTGTTTTTCGTCAATCTGTGGGATGGGAGGACTCCATTCATGTTTGTTACCTCAGGTGTCCCACCAAAAGAGGAATTCCAAAGCAGAGCCCTGGGGATGAGTGAAGGGACAAATCGAACTATGGTTAAAAATTGGGGCCTAGGGGCATGGCAAGCCCAATATGCTGTCTCTCCATCCACAGAT
>NW_026748815.1:0-1862 GCF_022355385.1 Mustela nigripes
TCTCAGTGGCTGGACCATTAGATGTCATAATGGGCTTGACATGTCCCAAGGCCCCAATTTTTAACCAGATTTCTGGATGTCCAGTCGCCCCTCCCCAGGGCTCTACTTTGGAATCCCTCATTTGGTGGGACACCTGAGGTTGAAAAACAAAACAAAACAAATCAACAACAACAGAACAACGGACTTCTTCCATCCCACAGAATGACCCCAAAATCTTTGGACGGGGCCAAACCCCCAGAGAGTAAGACTCGTCCATTTCCCATGAAGTCAACCGGAAATTTCACGACCATGAGTGACACGATATCCAGAGACAAAAACTTGAGCAAGAGCCTCACACTCGCCCTTTTTTCATATCCTGAAGAGTTCTGTCATGGTCTGTAGATCAGTCCTGCCATACGTATGACCCGAACATAAGCCGAGTTTGTGTCTTCAGACAACCGTCCAAACAGCCCTGGCCTTCACACCTTACAGGCTCAGGCTCCTGGAGCCACACCTGACGACTGTGCTTGCCCTCTCCAAGGGAATTGTATGTGCCCATTCTAATGGCCACAATCCTACTGAGAGGATAAATCTCCATATCCCTGAAGCCATCCGAATATTTGTGGCTTCCCAGGACAAACAGGTGCAATCAGGGGCCCATCTGAGCACCTACCGGCACTCAGACCCGTAGACTGATGTCCCCAGAGGTAAAAAGGAGCGAACAGGCCCCTAGGCACCTATGAGATCCAATGCTTTGGTTTCCAGGCATCTCTCCTCAGGGGCCTGGATTTCAATAACAGCATATGGCTGTTTTTTGACTCACCCATCAGAACAATTCTCATCTATACATTGGAAACTTGCACGATGGAGCTGTGTGATAGCCTCTCTTTAGGAGAACCCTTCAGGGCCCCAGTGCCACCGCTTCATTCCAAGGTCTCCATAGACACGGAATCATATAAGGACACATCCACGGGAGAGACCATTTCAACTCAGCGTCCTCGTTTGCTCCCCCAGAGCCAGCAGATCTAACCTGTCTTGTTGCTTGGAGATAATTGGAATGTGAGGTGGGCTACCCAGCCATCCATTCTTAGAACCCTGCTCGGAATTGTTGTCCTGGAGCCAACCAACAGGTCTCAATTGTCCTGCAGAATAATCTTAGCAGTTGGGATCTTCTCACAACTCCCATCGTGGGAAAACCCCCATGGCCTCGTTATCCACCCCCCCCTTCAAGATGGGGCCATCAGGGACAGAATGTCCAACCTGAGCGATCGTCTGATCCTCGCCCTGACTTCAGATGCACGAGATCTCGATTCAGGTTAGTAGATTGTGCGTGCCATTTCCTCAACCAGAAACCTAGGCCTAGCTTGGGTTCTCAGACCTCTGTCCTCAGACTACTGGCCCACAAGCCCTCTAGTTTGGTAATCCAGAACTACAATGCAGCACTCTGCCTGCCCGCCAGAAGAAAACATTGCCCTCTGGGGCTACCCAGAAACCCCAAATGAGGATCAACCTGCACGCCATTCGGCTGTACCCCAAATATTAGGGTGAATTGGGCACTAATGCCCTTTCTGACACAGCCTGACCCTGGACCTCCTGGCCCCACCCAGTCAGCTGGCCACACACTGAGCATATCGGACCCGCCATGGCCTTAGGTCGTCATCTCTTCTCAACCTCGGTTTTCAGTTTTCAGAACCTAGACCTTATCCCCAATCACAGCCTGGTTTTGAAAATGATGCAGAAATCAGAACTATTTCCCCATGGCAAGAAACCTTGTGGTTGGCTTGTTTTCAATGTTCATTGTACTTGAAACCAGTTTGGCCCATGAGGCCCCGCCCATTTTGCGAGCCACATTGGTCACAAACACACATTGTGACCCTCAGCCT
>NW_026748816.1:0-881 GCF_022355385.1 Mustela nigripes
AATCCTTGTCCTGGAGCCAACCAACAGGTCTCAATTGTCCTGCAGAAGAATCTTTGCAGTTGGGAGTTTCACAACTCCCATCGTGGGAAAACCCGCATGGCCTCGTGATCCACGCCCCCCTTCAAGAATGGGCCATCAGGGACAGAATGTCCAACCTGAGCGATCGTATGATCCTCGCCCTGACTTCAGATGCACGAGATCTAGATTCAGGTCTCACCCAGAAACCTAGGCCTAGCTTGGGTTCTCAGATCTGTCCTCAGACTACTGGCCCACAAGCCCTCCAGTTTGGCAATCCAGAACTACAATGCAGCACTCTGCCTGCCCTCCAGAAGAAAACCATTGCCGTCTGGGGCTACCCAGAAAGCCCAAATGAGGATCAACCTGCACGCCATTCGGCTGAACCCCAAATATATAGGCTGACCTGGGCAAAATGACCTTTCTAAAACAGCCTGAGTCTGGACCTCCTGGCCCCACCCAGACAGCTGGCCGCACACTGAGCTCATAAGACCTGCCAACGCCTTAGGTCGTCATCTCTTCTCAGTCTCGGGTTTCAGGTTTCAGAACCTAGACATTATCTCCAATCACTTCCCGGGTTTGAAAATGATGCAGAAATCAGAACGCTTTCCCTATGGCAAGAAACCGTGTGGTTGTCATGTTGTCCAAGGTTCAGTGTACTTGAAACCAGTCTGGATATGAGGCCCCACCCATGCTTGCGGGCCACATTGGTCACAAACACACATTGTGACCCTCAGACTGAGCCCAGTCCGCAGGTAAGGCCTGTCAGTGGCTGGATGGAGAGACAGCATATTGGGCTTGCCATGACCCTAGCCCCCAAATTTTAACCATAGTTCGGGTTGTCCCTTCACTCTTCCACAGGGCTC
>NW_026748816.1:981-1862 GCF_022355385.1 Mustela nigripes
AATCCTTGTCCTGGAGCCAACCAACAGGTCTCAATTGTCCTGCAGAAGAATCTTTGCAGTTGGGAGTTTCACAACTCCCATCGTGGGAAAACCCGCATGGCCTCGTGATCCACGCCCCCCTTCAAGAATGGGCCATCAGGGACAGAATGTCCAACCTGAGCGATCGTATGATCCTCGCCCTGACTTCAGATGCACGAGATCTAGATTCAGGTCTCACCCAGAAACCTAGGCCTAGCTTGGGTTCTCAGATCTGTCCTCAGACTACTGGCCCACAAGCCCTCCAGTTTGGCAATCCAGAACTACAATGCAGCACTCTGCCTGCCCTCCAGAAGAAAACCATTGCCGTCTGGGGCTACCCAGAAAGCCCAAATGAGGATCAACCTGCACGCCATTCGGCTGAACCCCAAATATATAGGCTGACCTGGGCAAAATGACCTTTCTAAAACAGCCTGAGTCTGGACCTCCTGGCCCCACCCAGACAGCTGGCCGCACACTGAGCTCATAAGACCTGCCAACGCCTTAGGTCGTCATCTCTTCTCAGTCTCGGGTTTCAGGTTTCAGAACCTAGACATTATCTCCAATCACTTCCCGGGTTTGAAAATGATGCAGAAATCAGAACGCTTTCCCTATGGCAAGAAACCGTGTGGTTGTCATGTTGTCCAAGGTTCAGTGTACTTGAAACCAGTCTGGATATGAGGCCCCACCCATGCTTGCGGGCCACATTGGTCACAAACACACATTGTGACCCTCAGACTGAGCCCAGTCCGCAGGTAAGGCCTGTCAGTGGCTGGATGGAGAGACAGCATATTGGGCTTGCCATGACCCTAGCCCCCAAATTTTAACCATAGTTCGGGTTGTCCCTTCACTCTTCCACAGGGCTC
>NW_026748817.1:0-1862 GCF_022355385.1 Mustela nigripes
TCTGTTTCCAGAATTGCTGTTCTTCTTCTCTTCGATCTGCCGATGGATTTTCAGGTGTTTGCAATCTTTAGATAAGCTATCTAGCTGATCTCCGGCTAGCTGAAGTAGTCTCAGCCTGCTACTTCTCCGCCATCTTGACTCCTCCCCTTATAATTTAAATTTTTAATATTAAAACAAGACACATTTTCCCTCATGGTCCTGGAAGCCAGTCCAAAATCAGGTGCCACCTGGGTACCATTTCTCTGAAGGTTCTAAAGGAGAGTGTGTTTCATGTCTTTCTTTTAGCTTCCTGTTGCCAGAAATCATTGGTCTTCCTTGGTTTGTAGATTCCTCATTCTCCAAATTTGCCTCTGTGGTCACATGGCATTCTCCCTGTATCTGTGTCTGTGTCTCTGAGCTGGCTTCTCGTAAGGACACTGGCCATTCTGGATTAAAGACCACCTTCTTCACATATGACCTCCTCTTCATTTGATTACATCTGCAAAGACTTTCTCTTCAAACAGGTCATATTCATATGCACAACATACTAGAATCTTCCGAATCTTGGATCAGAAGAATAAACATCTTGCTGGGACACAGTTCAGCCCAAAGTAGGAGCATTGCCTCTTCTAACAAAGAGATCATCTAACCTCTCAGTCACCAAGACTGGTGTCCTTAATGATGCTGTGGATAGCCTGATAATTCTCTTACAGTCACTCCTTATATGTTGTCCTATCTCACTCTGCCCTCGAGCTCCATATGCTGATCCAGAACTAAAGGAGAATTGATAAACCATATTGCATATTTGAAAATTGCTAAGAGAATAAATCATAAACGCTCTCATCTCTAGATGGAAAGGGGTGACTGTGTGCAGCAGTGGATGTTAACCAGACTCACCAGGGTGATGACTCCACTTCATACACCAGTACGGAACCGTTACATTGTACGCCTAAAATTATTACAATGTTATGTGAATAATGTGTCTCAAATTTACAAAGGAATTTAAACACTAGCAAAAAATATTGTAGCCACTACTATTAAATGGGATTGGTAAACAGAAGTTAAATGGAGACATAGTTTCACTCCCAATCAATCTGGCAGCCAGAGATTGACGACCTGTTGATGTCCCCTCTCCAGAGCCTTCCTCCTTGGCTGTCTCTGGGAGCCAAACTCTGAATCCTCAACTGAGGCTAATGAGTTACATGGGACGGGACACTCATGGGACCATTAAAACCACATCCATCTTCTTGAAGAAGACACAAAAAGATGGAAGGCCATTCCATGCTCTTGGATCAGTAGAATAAACATTGTTAAAATGTCTATACTGCCTAGAGCAATCTATAGTTTTAATGCCATTGCGATCAAAATTCCACCAGTATTCTTCAAAGAGCTGAAGCAAATAATCCTAAAATTTGTATGGAATCAGAAGAGACCCTGAATCACTAAGGAAATGTTGAAAAACAAAAATAAAACTGGGGGCATCACGTTACCTGATTTCAAGCTTTACTACAAAGCCATCACCAAGACAGCATGGTACTGGCATAAAAATAGACACATAGACCAGTGGAACAGAGTAGAGAGCCCAGATATGGACCCTCAACTCTATGGTCAAATAATCTTCGACAAAACAGAAACAAATATACAGTGGAAAAAAGACAGTCTCTTCAATAATTGGTGCTGGGAAAACTGGGCAGCTATATGTAGAAGAATGAAACTTCTTCTATGGTGTAAGACCATTCTCTTACACCGTACACAAAGATAAACTCAAAATAGATAAAAGACCTCAATGTGAGACAGGAATCCATCAGAATCCTAGAGGAGAACATAGGCAGTAATCTCTTCGATATCAGCCACAGCAACTTCTTTCAAGATATGTCTCCAAA
>NW_026748818.1:0-582 GCF_022355385.1 Mustela nigripes
ATTGAAGAGACTGTCTTTTTTCCACTGTATATTTTTTCCTGCTTTGTCAAAGATTATTTGACCATGGAGTTGTGGGTCCATATCTGGGCTCTCTACTCTGTTCCACTGGTCTATGTCTGTTTTTATGCCGGTACCATGCTGTCCTGGTTATCACAGCTTTGTAGTAAAGCTTGAAATCAGGTAACATGATGCCACCAGTTTTGTTTTAGTTTTTCAACATTTCCTTGGGAATTATGGGTTTCTTCTGATTCCATACAAATTTTTGGATTATTTGCTCCAGCTCTTTGAAAAATACCAGTGGAATTTTGATTGGAAATGCATTAAAAGTATAGATTGCTCTAGGCAGTATAGACATTTAAACAATGTTTATCCTTCCGATCCAATAGCATGGAATGGTCTTCCATCTTTTTGTGTCTTCTTTAATTTCTTTCATGAGTGTTCTGTAGTTCCTTAAGTACAGATCCTTTACCTCTTTGGTTAGGTTGATTCCCAGGTATCTTGTGGTTCTTGGTGCTATAGTAAATGGAATCGATTCTCTAATTTCCCTTTCTTATACACTAACAATGAAAATACAGAAAGGGA
>NW_026748818.1:682-1862 GCF_022355385.1 Mustela nigripes
AGCATGGAATGGTCTTCCATCTTTTTGTGTCTTCTTTAATTTCTTTCATGAGTGTTCTGTAGTTCCTTAAGTACAGATCCTTTACCTCTTTGGTTAGGTTGATTCCCAGGTATCTTGTGGTTCTTGGTGCTATAGTAAATGGAATCGATTCTCTAATTTCCCTTTCTGTATTTTCATTGTTAGTGTATAAGAAAGCCACTGATTTCTGTACATTGACTTTGTATCCTGCCACGTTGCTGAATTGCTGTTATGAGTTCTAGTAGTTTGGGGGTGGAGTCTTTTGGGTTTTTCATATAAAGAATCATGTCATCTGCAAAGAGAGTTTGACTTCTTCATTGCCAATTTGGATACCTTTTATTTCTCTTTGTTGTCCGAGTGCTATTGCTAGGACTTCTAATACTATGTTGAACAAGAGTAGTGAAAGTGGGCATCCTTGTCGTGTTCCTGATTTCAACGGGAAGGCTGTGAGCTTTTTCCCATTGAGGATGATATTTGCTGTGGGTCTTTCATAGATAGATTTGATGAAGTTCAGAAATGTTCCTTCTATCCCTATACTTTTAAGGTTTTACTCAGGAACGGATGCTGGATTTTGTCAAATGCTTTTTCTGCATCGATTGAGAGGACCATGCGGTTCTTGTCTCTTCTCTTATTGATTTGTTCTATCACATTGATTGATTTGTGAATGTTGAACCATCCTTGTAACCCAGGGATGAATCCCACCTGGTCATGGTGGATAATCTTTTTAATGTGCTGTTGGATCCTGTTTGCTAGGATCGTGTTGAGAATCTTAGTATCCATATTCATCAGTGATATTGGTCTGAAATTCTGCTTTTTGGTGTGGTCCTTGTCTGGTTTGGGGATCAAGGTAATACTGGATTCATAAAAGGAGTCTGGAAGTCTTCCTTCTGCTTCAATTTTTTTGAAACAGCTTCAGGAGAATAGGTGTTATTTCTTCTTTGGATGTTTGGTAGAATTCCCCAGGGAATCCGTCAGGTCCTGGGCTCTTGTTTTTTGGGAGGTTTTTGATCACTGCTTCAATCTTGTTACTAGATATCGGTCTATCCAGGTTGTCAATTTCTTCCTGGTTCAATTTTGGGAGTTTATAGTTTTCCGGGAATGCATCCATTTCATCTAGGTTGCTTAGCTTATTGGCATATAACTGTTGATAATAACTTCTGAT
>NW_026748819.1:0-1862 GCF_022355385.1 Mustela nigripes
TGCTGTAGAGTTTGCTTTGTAAGCTTCAGACAAATTTCCACCATGTTTCACTTGATGGTGTAATATCCCAGTTGTTTTCCTTGCTGTAGACAAGCCTGGAGTTCCCAGACACTACTACCATCTCACTGTCCTCCAAAAGCACTGCAGACTCTTGCCCAGCCATAATCAAGAATATATTCTTGCCCCTTGTCTCATGTGGCAGAATTGTGGAGAGCATTGGGCTACGTCACATCTATCAGTCTAAGAAAGACAAATAACATACAATTTCCAAGTGATGGAAGGGGAGTTTTCAAGGCATATCTAATTGAATTGCGATCCATAAAAGACCAACTTCCCATCTCTTGAAATTTCATTATAAGCGTTATGTGAAACACACACACAGACAGCATCGACACAAACACACACACACACACACACACACACACACACAGAAAAGACACATGAGCGATGCAGAGGAATTGTGGATCAAGGGAAGCAAACCCCCCAAAAATACCATTAAGGGTAAAGGTACAGAAAATCCAAGTAAGAAAACAATAAAAATGAGATAGTTAACTCCTTCTTTGTCAATCATTAGTTAAATATTCAGGACTAAATTCTCCAATCCCTATAAACAGATTATTAGAAACATGAAAATAAAAAAAAAAATAAAGGCAAAAAAGGTCAACAAGAAAACAACAAAAACAAAACAAGCTTGAACTTACATTGGCCATACAGTCGAAGGAGATTTTCTTCAACTATAAGGAGATTTCCTTCGACTATCAAGATACACATAGCTTGAAAATGGAGGAATTGGGAAGATATAGTTCATGCAACTGCCAAGGAGAAGAGAATCAAAGTGATTGTGCCAATGACAAGTAGAGAGATTTTAGCACTTCAAGAGACAAAAGATTCCCGGAAAGTGTTTTGTCTTCATGCAGCATCAAAACATCAGAAACTTGGAAGAATTGCCAACAGATACACCACCAATGTGGGTGTTTCTAAATGTTGGAAGCATATTAACAGAAAGGAAAGGAGACTGGGACTACATTCCAATGTTGTTGGGGACTACGATATCCACTTACAGCACAAGACAGATCATCCAGAGGGAAAGGTGGTAAGGAATAACAGACGTCATCATGGGCTCTCGAGTCCACCTGAGCTTTGGGGAAACATGCACAAGATTGTGTATCTGAGAACCATAAGAGAAGTTCTTCCCAAGGGCAGACCTAACATTTCCTATCAGAGATCCTCTGCTAGAGTCCAAATCCAGTCGTAATTAATAGAGAATTCAAATCTTCTCTTGTAACTTAGGACCACGAATATATGAAAACAGAAATCACTTACGAATGGGAAACACAGTCAGACACTAAAAGGTGGAAAACACAACACACTCCCGAACTAGCAGACTCAAGGTAGGACAAGCAAAAGGAAAATCAGAAAGTACCTTGAGCAAAGGACAGTCAAGAAACTTATGGGATGATACCAAAATATTGTATGAGGAAAGAATATAGGGCTAAATGCGTTTATTTCCAAAAATTAAAAACACTGAAGAAAAGCAACCTAAACAATGGCATAAGGTAATATAAAAAGGTGAAACAAACTCCAAAGTAAACAGAAAAAAGGAGATAATACATATGGTCTTTGCAATAAAGAAATACAGACAAACCAATAAGAAAAATTTAAAAGAATTCACACATCAGTTTTGAAAACTTTAACTGGTGGAGCCATTACCTGGATTCAAGGGGAGACAAGCATATAGTAAGTAGCAGACCACAGGACAACTTATATAAAGGAACAAAAAAATAACCTAAAAGCCCCTCTACACAATTATGCTATCCAATCCAAGAACTGTAATAAAGGATAAATTCCAAGACACATATCAA
>NW_026748820.1:0-1862 GCF_022355385.1 Mustela nigripes
AAACATATCAACAAACATCAATAAATTTTGTAAAACTAATTGTCATGGCTCATATACAATATGACCAACAGAGGGACCATCAGAAGGAAAGCATCAGTTATGTTTATTGTGAATTTTTTATTCAAAATAAAGCAATGTGAGGGGAATATACAATGAGAAAATTACCATTATTTAAGTGGTAAACTTCTTACAAAATGGAATAGGTTTTGTACTCTAAGAAGTATATTGAAAAGTAAAACATTAAAAAATAAAATTTTAATTTAAAAAAATTATGTAATCTTTAAAAAAGTTTAAAAATAGCAGAACCATTTTTCTTATAACTGGAAAATACATTGTATATATATCTATCAAAAATAACTTGTCATGGGGGTGCCTGGGTGGCTCAGTGGGTTAAAGCCTCTGCCTTCGGCTCAGGTCATGATCCCAGGATCCTGGGATTGAGTCCCACATCAGGCTCTCAGCTCAGCATTGAGCCTGCTTCCTCTTCTCTCTCTGCCTGACTCTGCCTACTTGTGATCTCTGTCAAATAAATAAATAAAATCTTTCATTAAAAAATTTAAAAAAATAACGTGTCATGTCTGGAATCAGGAGCATATGGAAAAAAATAATATCTGAGGACAATACTTCTGCCATGTTTTGTGCCTCCTTAATATTTTTAAACAGTCAGGCAACTTTTAGCTTTATTGAAATACCTGCTAAGATACCAGCAGTGCCTTTTGGAGCCCTATGACTATAAAAATTATTTGCAAATATTCAAAATGTTTACTATGGTGTCACTATTTAGGGCCACCACCAAGTATGTTTCAGAAGTAAGCATAACTGTTACTCTTCCATAAGGCATAAGGGCACGTTTTCAGGAGTTCCATCTGCTGTACCAGGAGTGAATCAGGTAATGATTTGTCTATAAAATAATTCACTTTTCAATCTAACATTCCTCATTCCACATTATAATAATAAAAACTAGGAGGAGACTAAAACAAACAACATCAACTACAACAACCAGCTTTTCCTTCAGTCAAAAAAGTAAATATAACCTTATGAGTAGCCTGAAATTTATTTTTAAATATTTTTAAGATAAACATTTTTGTTAGAAAACCATATATTTTATATTACTGAGAAATAACAGGCGAAGTTTTATTAACTTCTAAAAAGTCTAGCTACTTTCATTTATCTATTAACTCATCTCTTTATGAAGTAGAACATGATCACACCTATTGTATCTACCCAAGTTTGTATGCTTTGGTTATTTTATGTTTGCTATTTCCTTGCTTAATTTTTACAATATTTGATACATAATAGTATCTTTAAGTCCATCTATGGTTTAACAGAATTTGTTTGAACTTCATAAAAATGTACCATACTTTTTGCACTGTCCTTGTTTTACTTCTCTATTAACTTTCCAAGATTTATTCACTTTAGAGTGTGTAGCTATCGTTTATTTTTATTCCTCCATAATGCTGTTTACAAATTTGTATTTATCTGTACTTTTAAGAATATCTTAATTATATACCATTTCTCATCTCACGTAACACTTATGTTACTTCTGCACTTATCAGATATTACGTAACTGAAAACCACAACTCAGCAACAATATAACACAATTTTTCAAAATTTAATGGCTTACCAGAATTCTTTAATTCTATCCTTTATTTGTATGAGATGACCCTTTATTCTGGTATTTGGCATTGTTCATATTGAGGAAAGCTTATAAGTTGATATTCCATAAATAGAAGGATTTATTATGATTGATTAATTATTTTCATTTAGAATGCATAGAATATGGTTGATTTAATATTTCTATCTTACTCTCTGCCCGGAACATAGTGCTATCTATGTAATAGCCACTAAAATATTAAGTTAAT
>NW_026748821.1:0-1139 GCF_022355385.1 Mustela nigripes
GATCGAGCCCCTCATCGGGCTCTCTGCTCAGTGGGGAGCCTGCTTCCCTCTCTCTCTCTGCCTGCTTCTCTGCCTACTTGTGATCTCTGTCTGTCAAATAAATAAATAAAATCTTAAAAAAAAATAACAATTTTATTGAGCAATAATTCACATACCATAAATTAACCCTTTTAAAATACACAGTTCAGTAATTTTTAGTATATTTACAGAGTTGTGCAACCATTACCAGTATTTACTTCTCAATCATTTTTATCATACCCATCAGAAAACTGTGCCTATTAACAGTCACAAGATTCATCCATGTTGTAGCTTTTTTTTTTTTTTTTTAAGATTTTATTTATTTATTTATTTGTCAGAGGGAGAGAGAGAGAGAGCAAGTGCACAAACAGGCAGAGTGGCAGGCAGAGGCGGAGAGAGATTCCGGCTCCCTGTGGAGCAAGGAGCCCGATGTGGGACTCAATCCCAGAACCCTGGGATCATGACTGAGCCAAAGGCAGTAGCTTAACCGACTGAGCCACCCAGGCATCCCATGCTGTAGCCTTTTTTTTAATTTATTTAATTGTATTTTTATTTTTTATAAACATATAATATATTTTTATCCCCAGGCGTACAGGTCTGTGAATCGCCAGGTTTACACACTTCACAACACTCACATAGCACATACCCTCCCCAGTGTCCATAACCCTACCCCCTCTCCCAACCCTCCTCCCCCAGCAACCCTCAGTTTGTTTTGTGAGATTAAGAGTCACTTATGGTTTGTCTCCCTCCCTATCCCATCTTGTTTCATTTATTCTTCTCCTACCCTCTTAACCCCCCATGTTGCATCTCCACTTCTTCATATCAGGGAGATCATATGATAGTTGGCTTTCTCTGATTGACTTATTTTGCTAAGCTTGATACCCTCTAGTTCCATCCACATCGTCGCAAATGGCAAGATTTCATTTCTTTTGATGGCTGCATAGTATTCCATTGTGTATATATACCACATCTTCTTTATCCTTCTTTATCCTTAATTTCTCTTATCTGTTGATGGACATCTAGGTTCTTTCCATAGTTTGGCTATTGTAGACATTGCTGCTATAAACATTCGAATGCACATGCCCCTTTGGGTCACTACGTTTGTATCTTTAGGGTAAATA
>NW_026748821.1:1239-1861 GCF_022355385.1 Mustela nigripes
GGATGGCTGCATAGTATTCCATTGTGTATATATACCACATCTTCTTTATCCTTCTTTATCCTTAATTTCTCTTATCTGTTGATGGACATCTAGGTTCTTTCCATAGTTTGGCTATTGTAGACATTGCTGCTATAAACATTCGAATGCACATGCCCCTTTGGGTCACTACGTTTGTATCTTTAGGGTAAATACCCAGTAGTGCAATTGCTGGGTCCTAGGGTAGTTCTATTTTCAACATTTTGAGGAACCTCCATGCTGTTTTCTAGAGTGGTTGCACAAGCTTGCATTCCCACCAACAGTGTAGGAGGGTTCCCTCTCTCTGCATCCTCTCCTGCATCTGTCATTTCCTGACTTGTTAATTTTAGCCATTCTGACTAGTGTGAGGTGATATCTCATTGTGGTTTTGATTTGTATTTCCGTGATGCCGAGTGATAAGGAGCACTTTTTCATGTGTCTGTTGGCCATCTGGATGTCTTTGCAGAAATGTCTGTTCATGTCTTCTGCCCATTTCTTGATTGGATTATTTGTTCTTTGGGTGTTGAGTTTGGTAAGTTCTTTATAGATTTTGGACACTAGCCCTTTATCTGATATGTCATTTGCAAATATCTTCTCCCATTCTGTC
>NW_026748822.1:0-1861 GCF_022355385.1 Mustela nigripes
ATAGGGTGTGAAATTGCTGTGTTGGTTATGTATGTATGTATGTATGTTTAGCTTCACAAGAAATTGCCAAACTATATTTACAAAGTTGCTGTATCAGTTTTTGTTCCTACCAACTATGAATCAGAATCTTGTTGTTCTGATTCTGGACCTGAAATTGGTACTGTCATTATTTTTGATGTAACCATTCCAATAACTGTCATGTTGTCTGCATATCCCCACTGAGGTGATGTTGAGCATCTATCTGTTCGTGTATTTATTTGCTATCCTTTTATCTTTGGTTAAATGTTTGTTCAAATCTTTTCTTTTTTTAAGTTTTATTTATTTATTTGACAGAAATCACAAGGAGGTATAGAGGCAGGCAGAGAGAGAGAGGAGGAAGCAGGCTCCCTGCTGAGCAGAGAGTCTGATGCGGGGCTCAATCCCAGGACCCTGGGATGGTGACCTGAGCCGAAGGCAGAGGCTTTAACCCACTGAGCCACCCAGTTGTCCCTTGTTCAAATCTTTTGCATATTTTTCATTTGGTCGTTTGTTTGCTTATTATTGAAGCTTTAAGACTTCTTTTGTGATGTTGGACACAAAGCCTTTATTAGATATCTGTGTTCCAAATATTTTCTCCCTGTCTGTGCCTTATCCTTTCATTTTCTTAAAAATGTCTTTCCCAGAGCAGAAGACTTTATTCTTAATAATATCCAACGCATGTTTTTTCCCGTGGAGTATGCTTTTTCTGTTGTATCTAAAAACTCATCACCAAATCCAGTGTCATAGAGATTTTTCTCCTGTATTCTTTTTTTTTTTTAAAGATTTTATTTATTTATTTGACAGAGAGAGATCACAAGCAGGCAGAGAGGCAGGCAGAGAGAGAGAGAAGGAAGCAGACTCCCTGCTGAGCAGAGAGCCTGATGCGGGGCTCTATCCCAGGACCCTGGGATCATGATCCGAGCCGAAGGCAGTGGCTTAACCCACTGAGCCACCCAGGCGCCCCTCTCCTGTATTCTTTATTCTTGCATTTTTACATTTAGATCTCTGATTCATTTTTAGTTAATACTTGTGTGAGGTCAGTGTCTAGTTTCATTTCTTTTGCTTGAGTGTTCGGTTGTTCGAGCACCATTTGTTGAAAGACTATCTTTTCTCCTTTTATTCCCTTTGTGCCTTTGTCAAAAAAATGTTTGACTTTATTTTGGTAGATCTATTCCTGGTCCTTCTAATCTGTTCTGTTGATCTGTGTGTCTCTCTCAGCACTAACACACTGTCTTGGTTACTAGTAGCTTTATAGTAATTCTCAAGACCAGGTGATGTGAATTCTCATTTTTCTTCCACATTGTGTTGGCTGTTCTATTTTTTTTAAACTTTTTTAAAAGATGTTATTTATTTGTCAGAGAAAGAGCACAAACAGGGGATGTCAGAGGCAGAGAGAGCAGAGGGAGAAGCAGGCTCCCCTCTGAGCAAGGAGCCTGACTCGGGACTTCTTCCCAGGACTCTGGGATCATGACCTGAGCTGAAGGCAAATGCTCAACTACCCGAGCCACCCAGGTGTCCAGTGTGTTGGCTCTTCTAGATCTTTTGCCTTTCTATGTAAACTTCAGAATCTTCTTGTCAATATCTGCAGAATAACTGGGATGTTTTATTTGGATTTCATTGAATTTATAGATTAAGTTGGAAAGAATTGACGTCTTAGCCATATTGAGTCTTGCTACTGATGAAGACGAACTCTCTCTCCATTTATTTAGATCTTTGATTTCTTCCATCAGTTTTGTCTTCCTGTATATATGTATTGTGTTAGATTTTATACTTGAGTACCCCTTTCTAGGGGTGTGTTGTAAATGGTATTTTTTTCATTTGAAAATATGGAATTCAATTCTTT
>NW_026748823.1:0-1861 GCF_022355385.1 Mustela nigripes
TTGTCTGGTTTTGGGATCAAGCTGATGCTGGCCTCATAAAATGAGTTGGGAAGTTTTCCTTCCATTTCTATTTTTTGGAAAAGTTTCAGGAGAATAGGAATTAGTTCTTCTTTAAACTTTTTGTAGAATTCCCCCGGGAAGCCGTCTGGCCCTGGGCTTTTGTTTATTTGGAGATTTTTGATGACTGTTTCAATCTCCTTACTGGTTATGGGTCTGTTAAGGCTTTTCATTTCTTCTTGGTTCAGTTGTGGTAGTTTATATGTCTCTAGGAAGGCATCCATTTCTTCCAGATTGTCAAACTTGTTGGCGTAGAGTTGCTCATAGTATGTTCTTATAATTGTTTGTATTTCTTTGGTGTTAGTTTTGATCTCTCCTCTTTCATTCATGATTTTATTTATTTGGGTCCTTTCTCTTTTCTTTTTGATAAGTCGGGCCAGGGGTTTATCAATCTTATTAATTCTTTCAAAGAACCAGCTCCTAGTTTCGTTGATTTGTTCTATTGTTTTTTGGGTTTCTATTTCATTGATTTCTGCACTGGTCTTTATGATTTCTCTTCTCTTGCTGGGTTTAGGGTTTCTTTCTTGTTCTTTCTCCAGTTCCTTTAGGTGTAGGGATAGGTTGTGTATTTGAGACCTTTCTTGTTTCTTGAGAAAGGCTTGTACCACTATATATTTTTCTCTCAGGACTGCCTTTGCTGTGTCCCGCAGATTTTGAACCATTATGTTTTCATTATCATTTGTTTCCATGAATTTTTTCAATTCTTCTTTAATTTCCTGGTTGACCCATTCTTTCTTTAGAAGGATGCTGTTTAGTCTCCATGTATTTGGGTTCTTTCTAAATTTCCTCTTGTGATTGAGTTCTAGCTTCAGAGCATTGTGGTCTGAAAATATGCAGGGAATGATCCCAATGTTTTGATACCAGTTGAGACCTGATTTAGGACCCAGGATGTGATCTATTCTGGAGAATGTTCCATGTGCACCAGAGAAGAATGTGTATTCTGTTGCTTTGGGATGAAATGTTCTGAATATATCTGTGATGTCCATCTGGTCCAGTGTGTCATTTAAGGTCTTTATTTCCTTGTTGATCTTTTGCTGGGATGATCTGTCCATTTCCGTGAGGGGAGTGTTAAGGTCCCCTACTATTATTGTATTATTGTTGATGTGTTTCTTTGATTTTGTTCTTAATTGGTTTATATAGTCGCTGCTCCCATATTGGGGGCATAGATATTTAAAATTGTTAGATCTTCTTGTTGGACAGACCCTTTGAGTATGATATAGTGTCCTTCCTCATCTCTTATTATAGTGTTTTGCTTAAAATCTAATTGATCTGATATAAGGATTGCCACCCCAGCTTTCTTCTGATGTCCATTAGCATGGTAAATTGTTTTCCACCTCCTTACTTTAAATCTGGAGGTGTCTTTGGGTCTAAAATGAGTTTCTTGTAGGCATCATATAGATGGATTTTGTTTTTCTACCCATTCTGAGTGGGGCATTTAGCCCATTAACATTCAGGGTAACTATTGAGAGATATAAATTTAGTGCCATTGTATTGCCTGTAAGGTGACTGTTACTGTATATTGTCTCTGTTTTTTCCTGATCTATTACTTTTAGGCTCTCTCTTTGCTTAGAGGACCCCTTTCAATATTTCCTGTAGAGCTGGTTTGGTGTTTGCAAATTCTTTCAGTTTTTGTTTGTCCTAGAAGCTTTTTAACTCTCTTTCTATTTTCAATGATAGCCTAGCTGGATATAGTATTCTTGGCTGCATGTTTTCCCTTGTTTAGTGCTCTGAATATATCATGCCAGCTTTTTCTGGCCTGCCAGGTCTCTGTGGATAAGTCCGCTGCCAATCTAATATTTTTACC
>NW_026748824.1:0-1861 GCF_022355385.1 Mustela nigripes
AAAACTGAATTCACCAGCACATATCAGTAAATGTGATGCATTATATTAATAGAATGATCAATAAAAACTCATATGATCAATTCAATATATGCAGAAAAGGCATTTGACAAAATTCAACACCCTTTCATAATAAAAATACTCACCAAACTGGGTACAGAAAGAATACACATCAACACAATAAAAACCACATATTCTGTGGAAGGATTCAAGATGGCGGAGAAGTAGCAGGCTGAGACGACATCAGGTTGCAGGAGATCAGCTAGATAGCTTATCTAACCATTGCAAACACCTACAAGTCCAATGGGAGATCAAAGAGAAGGAGAGCAACAATTCTAGAAACAGAAAATTGATCACTTTCTGAAAGGTAGAACCGGCGGAAAAGTGAACCCAAAGAACGGGAAGGTAGACCGCAGGGGTTGGTGGGGGCAGCTCCCGGCAAGCTGTGGAGCAACTGAGCACAAAATCAGGACATTTTAAGTTTGATCCACTGAAGGATATCACCCCAGAGGCTAAACCAGAGTGAAGCCCAAGTGGGGTCAGCATAGCCCCAGGTCCCTCAGGGTCACAGAAGGACCAGGGGTATCTGAGTGTCACAGAACTCACAGGTATTAGAGTGGGGAAGCCGGCTACAGAGACAAAGCTGAGGAGTGAGCTCTCAACCCAGGGTTACTTTGAACCAGGAATAGGCAGGGTGAGCTTGGAGCATGGCCAAGGGACAGGGAGACAGGAGTAATTGAGCTCTTTTCTCCAAGCACGGCCAGAGGCCAGGGAGATGAGAATGACCAAAGACTTTTCTCCAAGTGCGAATGACAGAGCGCTTTTCTCCAAGCATGGCCAGAGGCCGGGAAGATGGGAGTGATTAAGCACTTTTCTCTGAGGGTGCACTGAGGAGCGGGACCCTGAGCTCTCCACTCCTCTGAGCCGGATTGTGAGACCGCCATTATCATTTCATCATCCAGAACTCTACAGGAAGCCTTCAGGGATCAAAAGCTCCTGGATTACTTAGCCCTAACCTAGGTAAGGGCAGGATAAATCCATCTCGGGCAAAGACACTTAAGAATCAATACAAAAGGCCTCTACCCCAGAAGACCAACAAGAAACCCAGCCAAGATCAACTTCACTTACTAAAGAGAACAGTGGAATTCCAGAGGAGGACAAAGCAAAACAAGGAATTCATGGCTTTCTCCCAATGATTCTTTAGTCTTGCAGTTATATATTTTTTCTTTTTTTTCTGCTACTTTTTTTTAACTTTTACCCATTCGTCTTTCAATGATTTTTTAACGAGTTTATTTTTAAAATACCTTACAAAAATAATAATCTGTTTTGAACCTTCATTATTATAGTCATATTTTATCCTCCATTGTATCTAACTATATATTTTTTTACACATAGGGTTTTTTCTTCTAAATAATTTGGGGCATAACTTCTCCTAATAGACCAAAATATACCCTAAATCTAGCTCCAAGATTGTTCCAGTGTCCAGCCTGAGCAAATTCTCTCCAGGTTATCTTTCTTTATTGTCCCAACCAACTTGCTCTATCAACTCATTTTTTAGAAATTAATTTTTTTCCCTCATTTTTATAGGTTTATTCCATCCCGTCATTGTGCCTACCCTTATATGTTTTTCATCCTTTAAAATCCTGGGAGGTAATTTCTTCTAAGAGACCAAAATACTCCCAAAATTAAGTGAGTGACCCTGTTCTAGTCACAAGTCTAGTATTTACATAATTTTTTTCTTTTGTAATATTTTTTCCTTGTTCTCTTTTTTTTTTAAACCTATTTTCCCCCTAGAACTTCTTTTTTATCCCCTTTCATTCTCCCACAACTTGGGGTCTCTTCTGATTTGGTTAAAGCACATTTT
>NW_026748825.1:0-1861 GCF_022355385.1 Mustela nigripes
CCAGGACCCTGAGATCATGACCTGAGCCGAAGGCAGCGGCTTAACCCACTGAGCCACCCAGGCGCCTGAACTTCACTCTTAATAGTCAAGTACTATAAATTCATTTTTTTAAAAAAGGTTTGCTGCATTTTAGAGAAGAGGGAAGACTGGCTCAGGACATAAACACCAGAAAAAGAACAGGGTGTCACAATCTTTTCAAAAGATTAAAAACCAGTTTCTGGTCACATTTACCTATTTTTTTTTAAGTTTATTATTGACACCAAGCATTCAATAATCTGAATCAAAGGGAGAGAGACAGTAAGGGAAATAGGGGGACGGGTTTTATTCTTTTTCTTTTTCTTAGATGTTTAACCCCAACTTAATTACAACCTTCAGTGGCCTCAGTGAGAAAAACAGGTCACCAAAAATGGAGCCAAGCCATCTCAGCCAGCAGAAGTTGGAAGGGGAATCTGGAAAGCCCCAGGCAAGGTGGAAAACTTCTTTTCTACCAAATGGGTGTGGGTAAGTCAGTCAGGGACTTTCCACTCCTCCTTAAAGATGAGCCAACTCCCACCAACTCCCAGGACCATCATGGAACTGCTCCAAGTTAGAGAACTCCAGAGCAGATGTGACTTCTGACCATGTCATTCTGAGCTGTGGTGATTTTTCTGTATGACTACAGCTTAACCACAGGTTGGTGTCTCTAATTCTGGGCAACAGGAAGGCTCTTGTTCTCTCCCCATCAAAGACGACCCTCCCAGGTGGCTCCCATCCGCAATAATACTCACGTCACAATTGGCTCGGCCCCCGTTACCACATCTTTGTTCTCTCAGGGTCTGTAAGAGAGGCAGGGAACACCTGTGTCACGTGAGGCCCCCCCTGCCACCAACCTCCCTCTCCCTCTTCCTGACTCCCCAGGAGACAGAGACCCAGGCTACCCCCTCATACCAGGTGTTTGAATTCTGCAGACAGGCTGCCATTGTTGGACTCTTCCATGTTCATCACTTTTGTGTTTGTGCCCAGAATGTTAAACTTCCGGGACCTGAATCACAGCAGAGAAACCAAGCACGCAGGTGACTGGGCAGCCAGAAGACAAAGTCAGATTCAGCAAATCAAAAGGAAGCCTCTAGGCTGAACTTACCCTCTGAGAGCTGCAACATCCCCGGAGTCTCTGTGAAGAATATAAACTGGTGTTAATAAAACTGGCCCCGGGTTTCTTTGAAAAGTCTACTCTGAATACCTGTCATTTACTCTGCTGGAAAAACCACGGTTTTCCAGGGAATTTCTAGAAACGATTCAATTGCATTTTCTATGGGCAACATGACAACCCTCTCTGTACCTACCTCTCCCTTCTCAAGAGACCCTTGGTTCTGCTCAAGTGTCCTTCCTGTGCCCACCTCCAGGGGATCCTGACTGTTGAATACATCAGCAGCCGTCCTGAGGGTGCAGACATGACCTCTACTGTCTCCCTCAAGCTGGGAAGGAGTTACAACCCAGCTGGATTTACTTTTTCCACAGCTTCAACTGAACAGAAGCAAGGAAGCATAGGACCTTAATTACCAGAAGCAGCCATACTGGAACTCAGAAGGGAATGTTGCAAAGCTGATGGTACTCATGATGGTGGAGGCAGCAGACGGAAGATACTGGGTCCTGGGTGACGTAAGTGAGTCACTAATCTCACTGTCAGGAACTTGCCCTAACTCTGCATTTCCAGTTACACTGGGCTGCAAATTTCCTTATTATTTAAGCCACACTGGACTTTCTGTAAAGGTTTACTGTTACCAGTAATTCAGACCATCCCATCTGGTATTAGCTGGAAACATTCCCCCTGGTGTGTCCAGTGTCTTTTGCTCTACTGTGTTTGAATATATGGTTTTTTATA
>NW_026748826.1:0-1861 GCF_022355385.1 Mustela nigripes
AAGGTGGTATCTCAATGTGGTATTGATTTGAATCTCCCTGATGCCTATTGATTTTTTCATGTGTCTGCTTAGTCATTTGTTTTAGACTGATTTTTTTTATTGGAGCTTCTCCATGTAAGGATTAAGAGGTCAGAAACCAGTCTATACTTAGTTTTTTGATCTCTAAATGGTAAAATATGATGTTATACTATATTTTATTTGGTATTCTAGAGATGGTTCAGAAGTAAGTGTTTGTTCATGGCTCCCAAATCATTATGTCCTGTGAACCGTCTAAGAGAAAACTTGAAAGGAAAAACAACAACAACAAAACAGCAAAACCCTCTTCAACTGTGTGAAAGATGAGGGTTAAAGTAGGAGACAAAATCCTTAATTGTCTCACTTAAATAAACTCAAATAAGGATGAAAATGGTAGTTTCTTGAGAGAGGAAAATAAATATCTGGGGAAATATTTCTCAGATGCCTTGGAAGAGACCCCAGAAAGTAAAAAATCAAACCCTACACAGTTGCAGACCCTGATCCTTCCACTAGATCACATAGGGAAATTGTAACATTGAGAAACAAACGAAGGAGAGAAAAACCAACATAACACAGTAAAATTGAGATTATCTTCCATTTATAAAAGGAACTTTGTACCAATGCTTGGTAAGACTTTAAGTTCCTTTCTTGTAAAATGCAAGGAAATTATATATACGATTGTCTTAATGTGACAAACTATCCTTGATTTCCTCAGGATCTTTTAAAAAACATTGCAGAAATAATGGTCATTTGTTGTTATCTATTTTTATTAAGTAGGAAAATAGTCCTTCACAGGGAAAGTCCATTTACTGATATTATCCCCTTATTGGCTATCTACTGTACTGTACTGAAAACAAATTAGAGTAACTCCTTTCCCTCAGATTAATTTATATGAAGAAGTAGCATTTTGGGGAAAAATTAATTAATTAATTAATGTCTTGCAAGAGGCATTAAAGAGATGTTAAATTTAAATATATGGATGGACCTAGAGGACATTACACTAAGTGAAATAAGTTAGACTGAGAAAGATAAATGTCAAATAATCTATTTCATAAGTTAGATCTAAAAAAAAGGTGAAGTAAAAAAAAATAAATAAATAGCATCAGAACCATAAATACAGAGAACTCATAGATACAGAAACTGATGGTTGCTAGAGGGGAGTGGAGAGGGGGAATGAGGGGATGGGCAAAATGGATGAGGGGGAGAGGTAGAGATAGGGCCTCTAGTTACAGAATAAATGTATCAAGGACATAAAGGCACAGCATAAGCAATATAGTCAATGATATTGTAATAATGATGTAATGGGATAGATGGTAGCTACACTGGTGAACAGAGCATAATGTTCGAACTTGTCAAATCACCAAGTTCTACACCTAATATAACACTATATGCCAACTATATTCACATAAAACAAGAAAGAGAGAAATAGGGTAAAAAAATAATTCATGGGTAAAAATAAATAAATAAGTTTAAATATAAGTAATGATAAAATGCTCTATTTTAACTTATAAAGGTACACTCACTTTTGAGTTTGTTGCAGAAAAGCCTGATGTTAAAAAATCAGAGTATTTAAAACATATTGTAGTATATTGGGTTAAAAATTATATCCAGAGATTTCAGGTTTTTAAGTAATGTCTGTTGGGGAAAAAAAATATCATTCAAATAAACAAGATAAATATAACACAAGTAAAGTGATGAATATTAGTTGAGTATTATCACTAGATGTGGTTTGTTGATATCTAGTTAAAAATTACAGGATGGCATTTAATGCCTGAATATAAAATTGGAATTTATGCAAATTGACTATGTGAAACAATTATTTTAGCTTTTTTATCAGTATTTTAAG
>NW_026748827.1:0-1861 GCF_022355385.1 Mustela nigripes
TTAGTTCTTTTATTAATGAAATTGGTAATTTCTTCAAGTTTCTGGTGGGGTTGGTGGGGTAACCAACTGAAGACTCTGCCCAGACATCTAAAAACTCTGCCCTTTTAATAAATATGAAGGAGAGAGAAAGTGTGTGTGTGTGTGTGTGTGTGTGTGTGTGTATGTAGGACTTGTGAATTTCAGGTTTACCAAGTTTGTGAAAAGGTTGACAAAATCTGCATAATCCTTGTTGATGAGCTCGACCATGGCTATTTTAAGAAGTTTATAGTAGAGTTCCAGATATCCTCTTAGTTCCTCCAGCTGGACACGCTTCCTACAGTCAGACACAAAGTGATCGACGTCGAAATCTTCCTGAAAATCAAACCAGAAAGAAAAAATGATTGCACTGATACCACATTTTACATAGAAAAATAAGATCAGAGAAAGAATAAGAGGCCGTATTACTGCAGGGGAACACACACAGGACATCAGGGGGTCTGCTCACTTCCTAAGATTATGGGAAAGGGGACCCCTCACCAAGACCATTCTCTCCTGTTGCCTAACTCTACAGGCATTTTATTTCTTTTAATTATACATTTCAAAGAGGCTCTTCTCAAAATAGAAACAGCTTTTTCTTCTTAATTTTAAAAATAACAAATGTTCACTGTCAAACTTTCAACCAACCAAGAAATACTTATGTAAGAGAGAAAAAAAAAAATCACCCACTCTCGAATGCTCTGCAGTTAAACATTGTTAATGTTTATTTTTCTTCGCTATTTAACACAGCGATTCACATCCTTCCAGACTTTGTTTTGGTCTTTCTCTTTACTTTTTTTTTTTTTTAAGATTTTATTTATTTGAGAGAGAGAGACGGAGAGAACAAGTGGGAGGAGGAGCAGAGGGAGAAGCCGGCTCTCTGCTGAGCTGGGAGCCTGATGCCAGGGTTCATTCCAAGACCTTGAAATCAAGATCTCAACCAAAGGCAGACGCTTAACTGACTGAGCCACCCAGGTGCCATAGTCTTTCTCTTTAAAATATAAATTACTTTTGGGGTGCCTAGCTGGTTCAGTGGGTTAAGGCCTCTGTCATTAGCTCAGGTCATGATCCCAGGGTTATGGGTTGAAGCCCACATTGGGCTTTCTGCTCAGCAGGGAGCCTGCTTCCCTGTCTCTCTCTCTGCCTGCCTCTCTGCCTACTTGTGATCTCTGTCTAATAAATAAATAATTTTTAAAAAAATAACATATCAATTACTTTTTAAAGAAACTGACATATAATGGACACATGCTAGTTTCAGGCGTACAACATAAAAATTCCATATTTTTATCTGTTGTGAAATGATCACCCTAAGACTAGTTAACATCCATCACCAAACATACACATTTTTTTCTTGTGCTAAGAACTCCTAAGCTTTAGCAACTTTAAATATATAATAATATACGGCACCTGGGTAGCTCAGTGAGTTAAGGCCTCTGCCTTCGGCTCAGGTCATGATTCCAGGGTCCTTGGATCGAGCCCCACATCAGGCTCTTGAAAGACCCGCGGATCCCCTTACCCAAGAATTCAACACTGCCACAGGATGCAAACAGCAAGAGGTTCTTTATTGTAACGCGGGCGCCTGCGGGTGGTCAGCAGCTCCTGCTAGCTGAGCACACCAGGCTGGGGTGGTGCAGGATTTTTATAGACAGGTACATACAAGTCCCGGATGGGACAGGGCCAATTGGCTGACAATTTGAACATTTGAAAAAGGGCATACTTGGTGGTAGTTGATTGGCTTTGGAAGACCCCCTGCGTGCGAAGAAAAAGGCAGGAAGGGGAAAAAAAGAGGGGAAGTTAGACCTTATTACTCAGCAGAAAGACATCCTGTCTATGTGACTATGCAGCC
>NW_026748828.1:0-1860 GCF_022355385.1 Mustela nigripes
AGACCCACAGCAAATACCATCCTCAATGGGAAAAAGCTTGCAGCCTTTCCGTTGAGATCAGGAACACGACAAGGATGCCCACTCTCAGCACTCTTGTTCAACATAGTATTAGAAGTCCTAGCAACAGCAATCAGACAACAAAGAGAAATAAAAGGTATCCAAATTGGCAATGAAGAAGTCAAACTTTCTCTCTTCGCAGATGACATGATTCTTTATATGGAAAACCCAAAAGACTCCACCCCCAAACTACTAGAACTCATACAGCAATTCAACAACGTGGCAGGATACCAAGTCAATGTACAGAAATCAGTGGCTTTCTTATACACTAACAATGAAAATACAGAAAGGGAAATTAGAGAATCGATTCCATTTACTATAGCACCAAGAACCATAAGATACCTGGGAATAAACCTAACCAAAGAGGTAAAAGAACTGTACTTGAGGAACTACAGAACACTCATGAAAGAAATTGAAGAAGACACAAAAAGATGGAAGACCATTCCATGATCTTGGATCGGAGGAATAAACATTGTTAAAATGGCTATACTGCCTAGAGCGATCTGTACTTTTAATGCCATTCTGATCAAAATTCCACTGGTATTTTTCAAAGAGCTGGAGCAAATAATCCAAAAATTTGTATGGAACCAGAAGAGACCCCAAATCAGTACGGAAATGCTGAAAAACAAAAATAAAACTGGGGGCATCACGTTACCTGATTTCAAGCTTTACTACAAAGCTGTGATCACCAAGACAGCATGGTACTGGCATAAAAACAGACACATAGACCAGTGGAACAGAGTAGACAGCCCAGATATGGACCCTCAACTCTATGGTCAATTAATCTTCGACAAAACAGGAAAAAATATACAGTGGAAAAAAGGCTCTTCAGTAAGTGGTGCTGGGAAAACTGGAAAGCTATATGTAGAAGAATGAAACTCAACCATTCTCTTACACCGTACACAAAGATAAACTCAAAAGATAAAAGACCTCAAAGTGAGACAGGAATCCATCAGAATCCTAGAGGAGAACATAGGCAGTAATCTCTTCAATATCAGCCACAGCAACTTCTTTCAAGATATGTCTCCAAAGGCAAAGGAAACAAAAGCGAAAATAAAGTTTTGGGACTTCATCAAAATCAAAAGCTTCTGCACAGCAAAGGAAACAGTCAAGAAAACAAAGAGGCAACCCATGGAATGGGGGAAGATATTTGCAAATGACAGTACAGGCAAAAGGTTGATATCCAGGATCTATAAAGAACTTCTCAAACTCAACACACACAAAACAGACAATCATATTAAAAAATGGGCAGAAGATATAAACAGACATTTCTCCAATGAAGACATACAAATGTCTATCAGACACATGAAAAAATGTTCATTGTCACTAGCCATCAGGGAGATTCAAATTAAAACCAAATTGAGATACCACCTTACACCACTTACAATGGCCAAAATTAGCAAGACAGGAAACAACATGTGTTGGAGAGGATGTGGAGAAAGGAGAACCATCTTACACTGTTGATGGAATGCTAGTTGGTGCAGCCACTTTGGAGAACAGTGTGGTGATTCCTCAAGAAATTAAAAATAGAGCTTCCCTATGACCCTGCCATTGCACTACTGGGTATTTACCCCAAAGATACAGATGTAGTGAAAAGAAGGGCCATCTGTACCCCAATGTTTATAGCAGCAATGGCCACGGTCACCAAACTGTGGAAAGAACCAAGATGCCCTTTAACAGACAAATGGATATGGAAGATGTGGTCCATATACACTATGGAGTATTATGCCTCCATCAGAAAGGATGAATACCCAAATTTTATAGCAACATGGATGTGACTGGAAGAGATTATGCTGAGTGAAA
>NW_026748829.1:0-1860 GCF_022355385.1 Mustela nigripes
GTTCTAATATTTGATCAATACATTTTCTGTGTCTTCCTGGTATTGGAGCTGCTTTGGTAGATACTAATCCAAGCCACTGAGAGAAAATCTAATGATGGAAGGATGCTCAGAGGCCATGATGGTGAAATTACTCCCTTTTTGAAAGTACCCCTTCTGTAGCAAATACGAAGGTTATTTATTTTGTTCCGACTTGATCACTTTTAGTGAGAACTATAAACACTAGAAGACCTTTATGTTAATCCTGAATCTGCCTACCACTGCCCATTGTGGATTGCCCTTGCAATTTCCACCCAGTGGTCTTGGATTTTGTTTTGGAGCTACACGCTGTTGTAAGTCCTATTACAGTATGACAGCTGTCTGAAAGTAGCTACCATTTCCTTAATTTATTATACTAACAAATCATTCTACTTGAAATTACCTCTCATACTTTTTCACAGAGAGTCTCATATTAGAGTCTTCAAAGTCCATCATTATCTTAGTCACTTGTTGCTGACTATTCTCATTTGTTTGTGTCCCTCCTAAACTCTGCTGTCCAGATTGGTGCATGTGAACTGCAGGGTACTAGGTCTCTCTATTCTTGCATGATCAGGCACATGCTTTTCCCTGTTCCTAAAATGCTTTCTTCCCTCACCCTGCCTGGGAATGATGGATTCACCTCTCTGAAACTTGCTCAGATACTACTTTTTTTTTTTTTAAAGCTGTATCTGAACCCTCTCAGGAAAGCTAAGCACTCTCCTCTCTGTAATTTGCTACCATTTGGCTCATTTACTTAGTATTGCATACATCATATTGGACTCTAGTTAATATGACCTTTTTCCCTAGATTATTATTCTTGAATCAGAGAAAATTGATAAATAAAGTGTGCTTAGATACATACATAGAATAGAGCTCCCAAAATATTGTAAACACTTTGGACACATAAAGTATGTTCACAAACATCATACAGGTTAATCTTTCCAAGTAACTACTGCCATGACTCTCTGTAACTTATCCTTATTCAAATTCACAGAAAGACAAGTTTCGTATATATGATGAATATTGTAGTAACCATGAGAAGGCAGAGAAATTGGTTCTCGAACTTAACAAAATAAGAACAATCTGCACATTTCTTTTGGTAAGTATATATATATGAGTGTTACCATACGCTGTGATTTGTTGATAGGCTCTCTAAGGAACCAAGGACTAGCATCAGTGTGGTGTAAAAAGTACTCATGGGACAATGCTTTAAATGTGTCTAACCTAGGAGACTAGAGTCCCAAAGGACTCTAATCATAAGAAGAGAGAGTTGGCAGGAGCTCATGGATGGGCAAACACTGATAATGCCCTCTCCTGGCTGACTATGAATTGCTTGTGAGAACCACAGATTCTTAGTGAGAGAAGACATTTATGCTCATCATCGCTTTTATATCCCTCAGCTCCCTAGGGTTTCATTTGCTTTTCTAAGAGAGCTGTAAGTGGGGCAGTCACAGGAAGGAAGCAGATCCTGGATATGGTAGAAAAGAAATTTAAAGATTGACCTTTCTCCTGCATAAATTCTTTACTCACTTTCCACAGAAAGAAGAAGAATCTATGTTTCATTTCTTCAGGATAGCACAAAGAAATGCATATTTTGGTAGTAATTTGGGCAATTTAATTGCCAGTGAGGACCACATTGTAAGTGTACAATTCAATAATATCTAGCCAGTTGTGGAGTGGAGGAATAATCCCCAATATCCAGTTATAGAGATTTCTAGCACATCCCTCATGCCTGCTCATGGCCCATCTTTACAACCCCTGTAAACTTTAGGCAATCATTGATTTATTTTCAATCTCCGTAGTTTGCCTTTTCTGGATAGTTCTTACAAATGGAATCCTTCAATG
>NW_026748830.1:0-1860 GCF_022355385.1 Mustela nigripes
ATCCCAAAGCAACAGAATACACATTCTTCTCTAGTGCACATGGAAAATTCTCCAGAATAGATCACATCCTCGGTCCTAAATCAGGACTGAACTGGTATCAAAATATTGAGATCATTCCCTGCATATTTTCAGACCACAATGCTCTGAAGCTAGAATTCAACCACAAGGGGAAGTTTGGAAAGAACCCAAATACATGGAGACTAAACAGCATTCTTCTAAAGAATGAATGGGTCAACCAGGAAATTAACGAAGAATTAAAAAATAAATCATGGAAACAAATGATAATGAAAACAAAATTATTCAAAATCTGTGGCACAAAACAAAGGCAGTCCAGAGAGGAAAATATTTAGCGGTACATGCCTTTCTCAAGAAACAAGAAAGGTCTCAGGTACACACCCTAACCCTACTCCTAAAGGAGCTGAAGAAAGAACAAGAAAGAAACCCTAAACCCAGCAGGAGAAGAGAAATCAAAAAGATCAGAGCAGAAATCAATGAAATGGAAACAAACAAACAAACAAAAAAAAAACAATAGAACAAATCAATTAAACTAGGAGCTGCTTCCATGAAAGAATTAATAAAATTCATAAACCCCTGGCCAGATTTATCAGAAAGAAAAGAGAAAGAACCCAAATAAATAAAATCATGAATGAAAGAGGAGAGATCACAACTAACACCAAAGAAATACAAACAATTATAACAACATACTATGAGCAACTCTACGCCAACAAATGTGACAATCTGGAAGAAAAGGATGCAGTACTAGAAACATATAAACTACCACAACTAAACCAGGAAGAAATAGAAAGCCTGAATAGACCCAAACCAGTAAGGAGATTGAAACAGTCATTAAAAATCTCCAAACAAACAAAAACCCAGGGCCAGACAGCTTCCCGGGGGAATTCTACCAAACATTTAAAGAAGAACTAATTCCTATTCTCCTGAAACTGTTCCAAAAAACAGAAATGCAAGGAAAACTTCCAAACTAATTTTATGAGGCCAGCATCACCTTGATCCCAAAACCAGACAAGGATCCCATCAAACAGGAGAGCTATAGACCAATATTCTTGATAAACACAGATGCGAAAATTCTCACCAAAATACTAGCCAATAGGATTCAACAGTACATTAAAAGGATTATTCACCAAGACCAAGTGGGGTTTATTCCAGGGCTGCAAGTTGGTTCAACATCCGCAAATCAATCAATGTGATACAAACAATCAATAAAAGAAAGAACAAGAACCATATGATACTCTCAATAGATGCTGAAATAGCATTTGACAAAGTACAGCATCCCTTCCTGATCAAAACTCTTCAAAGGGTAGGGATAGAAGGCACATACCTCAATATTATCAAAACCATTTATGAAAAACCAACCACAAATATCATTCTCAATGGAGAAAAATTGAAAGCTTTTCCACTAAGTTCAGGAACACGGCAGGGATGTCCATTATCAGATACAGCTATTCAACATAGTACAGGAAGTCCTAGCCTCAGCTATCAGACAACAAAAAGAAATTAAAGGCATCTAAATTGGCAAAGAAGAAGTCAAACTATGACTCTTCACAGATGATATGATACTCTATGCGGAAAACCCAAAAGACTCCACTCCTAAACTGCTAAAACTTGTACAGGAATTCAGTAAAGTGTTAGGATATAAAATCAATGCACAGAAATCAGTTGCATTTCTCTATACCAACAACAAGAGAGGAGAAAGAGAAATTAAGGAGTCAATCCCATTACAATTGCACCCAAAACCATAAGATACCTAGGAATAAACCTAACCAAAGAGGCACAGAATCTATACTCAGAAAACTATAAAGTACTCATGAAAGAAATTGAGGAAGACACAAAGAAATGGAA
>NW_026748831.1:0-1860 GCF_022355385.1 Mustela nigripes
CACAAAGGGCCAAGTGTCATAGCTTCTCCCAGTTCCCCACACTGGACCCAATGAAGAATCAAACTATCGGGTTAAGGATGGCGAGGGGCATTTAACAGGACCCAGATCACAGGAGCCATATTGTATTGCAGGACCAGGGGTCTTACCAGTGACTAGTTATTCACTCCTCTTGAGAGGCTAGCTCCTTGGATCTCCCTCTTCAATCCTCTGAACCCATGTCTGGCATCAGAAACAAAAGTAAACATAACGTATCGCCCTCGTTGATTTTTTACTATTATTTGTTACAGAGGAAGAGAGAGATCACAAGCAAGGGGAGCAGCAGGCAGAGGGAAGGCAGGCCCCCCACTAGAGCCTGGTATGGGATCCAATCCCAGGACCCTGGGATCATGACCTGAACCAAAGGTAGATGCTTAACTGAGTAAGCTACCCAGGCGTCCCTTATTGTCCTTCTTTATTATTTAATGTATTCTCTCTCCCTCTCTCTTTGTACCCACTCTGTCACTCATACTCACACAATCACAGAGTCACAGACAATAGCAAGGTATTTCCCATTCTAATTCGCTAAGGCACTATGAGCTTAAGCTCAACAGAATCACTTTGCCAGCTGCTGCTCTACCGTGCCCTGATCCTTTCTCTATCCCCAAGCTCGATCTGTAACTCAAGTGTCATGGTGGTGGCTCTTTCTGCCCTCCCTCCACAAGGCTGTCATCAGCACACTCTTCCCCGTGGCTCCACTCCCCGGAACTGGCTGCCTTTGTTCTACGGGTATGCCCTCTCCTAGAGCTTTTCCACTCTCCCCGAGGGGAAGACAACCCTTACTTCTCCCCGGTGGCTGTCACGTGTCCGCTATATATTGTGACGATCAGCCTGATTAAGAGATTGGGAACTAAAAGACCGGCTTCTGCTTATGGATAAAACTAACTCTGGGGCTTGGGACACATGACAGCAGCACATGGTGGTAGAACTGAGATGGTTAGGGAGTTAATCTGCATTTTCACATCTGGTCAGCGGCAGAACAAAGAGGACACCCCAGATCTCCTATCTCCCAGAACAGTACTCTTCAAGTAACTTACAGCACCATCCTTCTCCAGCTTTGGAAGTGGCACTTTTCCAACCCCAAAGTCTTGATTCTAGGCAGCACTCCGAGAGATACTCCCTCCAGAATCACCCCTGGCTGGAAGTAGTGGTTGGCCAAGGCCTCCCAAATATCTTCCCTTCAGAGTTGCGCTTGCATCAAACTCAAAACTGTGGCACGTACGGGACTTTCCTGTCGGCCTCTAGCTCTAATGACCTATTGGACTTCAGAGGTGCTCTTTTATACCCACTTACCTTATAACATCAACGTGTGACTCCTCTAGAATTCTCTCCATGGTTTTTCTCCTGTACTAATTGTTATGGACTGAATTGTGTCCCCACAAAAGTCATATGAAGAATTCCTAATCTCCAGTGTGACTGCAGAAGAAGGAGGTACTGAAGGCTTGGTGAGGTCACAGGAGTCCTAATCTGCTAGGACTGGTGTCCTCATAAGGGGGAAACACATGAAAGCACTCCCCCTACCTCCCCTCTGGGGGCCCACAGAGAAGAGGTCATCTGAGGGCACAGTTGAAAAGATAGTGATCTATAGACCAACAAGAAAAGGCTCACTGGAGACCAACCTTGCTGGCACCTTGATCTGGAACTTCTGGCCTCCAGATCTGTGAGAAAATACATTTCTGACATTTAAGCCCTCCAGCCTCTGTTTGGTAGAGCAACCTGAGGAGACAAAAATATACTGATAAAGCCTTCTTTCAAGCTTGGGAGAAACTTTCTATACACTGTGCTCCATGCTTTTGGGTCTAACCCTTCTCTCCATAGCCATTG
>NW_026748832.1:0-1860 GCF_022355385.1 Mustela nigripes
GACTCGCTCATTCTTCATATCCTGAAGAGTTCTTCCCATGGTTTGTAGATCGGGCGTGCCATACCTACGTCCCCAAACCTAAGCTGAGTTTGTGTTTTCAGACTTCTGTCCTCAAACTCCTGGGCCACACACCCTCCAGGCTGGTGCCCCTGGAGCCTCACATTTGGACTGTGCCTACCTAATCCATGGGAATTCTGCCCATTCCATTGTTCAAAATCGTATAAATTAGGAGAACTCTCCAAAGCCCCAGAGGCCATCCCAATAGTGTAGGTCGCCGGGGACCAAAAAAGTGCGGTCTGACACCAGCTGAGCATCTACGTCCACTCATACCATAGATGGATGTCCCCAGAGAAGAAGATTGAACCAGACAGGACCCTAGGCCATTATCGGATCCTTGGCTTTGGTTTACAGGCATGTCTCCTCAAAATCCTGGATTCCCATACCAGCATAGGGGTTTTCTTGAGGCACCATAAGAACAAATCTCGTCTCCACAAGGAAACGTGTGCTTGGGAGCTATGTCAAAAGCTTCGGAGAATACTTCAGGGTGCCGGTGCCACCGCCCCATTCCAAGGCCCTCATGGACACAAACATACATTAGGACCCATCCTCAGGTAAGTCCATTTCAACACAGCCTCCCCGGTTACTCCCGCAGATGCATCAGATCTAAACTATCTTGTTGCTAGGAGACAATTGGAATGTGATGCGGGCTTCCCAGTCATCCATCCTGGAACGGTGCTCTGGAGTAATTCCATATGGGATGTCCTGGAGCTGTCCAACAGGTCTCAATTGTCCCGCAGAAGGAATCCTTGAAGGGGGCTTCCCAGAACTCCCAACGTGGGAAAACCACCAGGGCCTCGAGATTCCGCTCCCTTCATGAAGGGGCCGTCAGGCACAGAAACTCCCACCTGAGCCAACGTCTGATCCTCGCCCTGACATCAGATGCATGAGATATTGGTTCAGATCTGCAGGGGGTACCTGCCGTGCCCTCACCCTGAAACCGAAGTCTAGCTTGTGTTCTCAGACTTCCGTCCTCACACTCCTGGCCCCGAAACCCTCAAGTTTGGCAATTCCGGAACGACAATGAAGCACTCTGCCTGCCCTCTAGAAAAAATATATTGATTAATGAGCTGCCCAGGCAGCTTAAAGGAGGAAAAACCTACACGGCACTCGAATGTACCCAAATTATATAGTCTAACCTGGGCACTAATGCACTGTCTGACACAACCTGAGCCTAGACCTCCTGAGAAACACCCAGACAGCTGACCGCACACTGAGCACATCAGACCTGCCATGGCCTTAGGTCATCATCTCTTCCCTACCTCAGTTTTCAGGCTTCAGAACCTAGACCTTATCTCCAATCACTGCCCAGGGGTGACTGTGATGCAGAAATCAGAACTCATCCTTACCCATGCCAAGAAACCTTAAGGTTGGCAAGTTGTCCAACGTTCAGTGTAGGAGAAGCCAGCATTCCACTGAGGCGTTGCCCATTCTTGAGTGCGAAGGGGGCATAAACACGCACTGTGACCCTCAGCGTGAGTCCTGTCCTCTAGTAAGTCCTCTCAGTGGCTGGACCCTTAGATGTCATCATGGGCTTGACATGTCCCTAGGCCCCAATTTTTGACCTGATTTCTGGTCGTCCAGTCGCCCGTCCCCAGGGCTCTACTCTGGAATCCCTCATTTGGTGGGACACCTGAGGTTGAAAACAAAACAAAACAAATCAACAACAGATCCAGCAGATCTAACCTGTCTTGTTGCTTGGAGACAATTGGAATGCGAGGTGGGCTACCCAGCCATTCATCCTTAGAACCCTGCTCGGAATCATTGGCCTGGAGCCAACCAACAGGTCTCAATTGTCCTGCA
>NW_026748833.1:0-1860 GCF_022355385.1 Mustela nigripes
CTCATCCACTTGGAAAGATGCATAATTGCCTTGTTTTCCCACCAACAAGTGGAGTTAGGCAGTCCCTGTCCGGCTGGAGAAGACAGGGAACCAAACAAAGGGAATTTCAGCAGCTGCTTGGAAATATTCCTCAAAGTCCGGGACCTGAGGCCAACTAACCACAGTTGGCTCCAATTATCGCCATTAACCTGAGAAAGGAAAGAGGGGGAAGACTTCACATCTAGTAGTAGGAACAGTGAGGGGCAGGGGAAAGTCAGCATCCCCTTGCTGGGGAGGCCTGTGTTTCCTCCAGCAACTTAGGTTTATTGGGAGGAGGATTATTTAGACACTGATCCAGTAGGTCAGGAGGGAGATTACTAGCCAACATGTTTGGGTAAACACCTTCTGCAAGAGGCCTTTATGTCAGGGCCTTGATTTGGAGCCCTGAAAGCCTGGATGGATCCAGGATTCCTTAGTCTACCTGCCCAGTTTCCCACTGTGGCCATACAGTGAGCCTTACAGGAACTCAACCCTTTCCTAAACTTGCAATGCCAATTGTCTCCAGTGGGTTAAAAGGCACCCCAGAGGAGAATCCTTGGGGACTAAAGAGACCATGCCTTGCCACAAAGGTCACGCCTGATTTTACCTTGCCGTGAAGAACCTGCCCTGTTTAACCCCTGGAAAACACTAGAAAGCTTTTTGTTTGTTTGTTTGTTTGTTTAACACTAGAAAGTTTTACAAGGGGAATTACCCAGTTTTGCAGCACCTAATCCAGGAGTCCCCGCGGAGAATGGTTTCCCATCTTGCGATCCTAGTAGGCGTTACTGGTGCATGTTGGGAAGGTGACTGTGAAGGCGTCCCTACATCCAGCTCTCCCCTGTGAACCAAGGCGTCCCCTGGTTTTCGACCCAGTGTGAAACAGTGGCTTAACACCTTGGGGTGAGGGGGGATCAGGCCAGCAGGAGTAGCCAGTCTGATCCGTTCTATCACCTGATCTTCCTTTTCTCCTCTGGATGTACCCCTAAAACATCTGGCCTAATCATAAAGGCTTAGCGAGCTTAACAGTTTAAACTTGGATTCAGTTATGTTCCCTCGCTTCTCCCCTGGGCGCTTTTTCTGTCCCTATACCTGAGGTCCCATTCGTAAGCCTGGCCCTATTGAGGGGTGCAGACCCCGAGATGTAGCATCATCATTTCATATTTCTCTTGTTGAAACAAGAAAGTCCAACTACATGACCCACTAAAGTCCCAGCCGCTAAGGCAACCAGTGGAGGAATTGGCTGGGGGTCTGCAGCTCCCTCCTTCATGCCCCGTGTTGTCCAGTAAACGCCCAGGAAACACTGGGCTCCCTCTGACTTATCATGTAAGGAGATAGCTCTAATCTCGCTTGCCGATAACCTGGGTTTTGATCCCTGGTCGTGATTAAACCTAAACTGTACCTAACAGAGAAACCTATCTTACTAAACAACAAAAAGTGAGGAAAAGATTTTCTTCCTAAGTCCTCATAAAAAGACATTTTTAAATGAAAAAACAAAACAAACAAAAACCCTTCTATCTGCATAGGCAGCATTCTTCCCCCGTCTGACAAAGTCAGCGGGACCGTGGAACCCGTAACATTCGCAGGTGCTTAGAGAAGGGATGACGGAGGATAAAGGACCCTGAACGGAGTCCCTGGCTGGACGGGCCTGCTGCTCCTCGGAGACTGGAAGGACCTGACACAACGTCCCTGAGGCAGGAGCAGGTCCTTTAAGAAAAGGCAATGAGCAGAAAGCAGCTGCGTCAGGTGAGGCCGGCATTCCCTCCCTCGGAGGAAGGGGACCGACCACACCTTTCTCCAGAAGCCTAAGACCGAGCCCTAAGACCGGCGCCTGCGCGGCTCGCC
>NW_026748834.1:0-1860 GCF_022355385.1 Mustela nigripes
TGAGCCGAAGGCAGCTGCTTAACCAACTGAGCCACCCAGGCGTCCCAAGATTTTTTAAGTTTTTAAAAAACATTTTATTTATTTATTTGACAGAAAGACAGCAAGAGAGGGAACACAAGCAAGAGGAGTGGCAGAGGGAGATGTCTCCATCTCAGGACTGTGGGATCATGATGTGAGCCAAAGTCAGACACTTAACCCACTTAACCCAGGTGCACCTGGAAGGATGCTCTAAATTCTTGGACTCTCCTGAACAGTAAATGTGTCTTTGTTATTCTTGAGCATCTTGGATCACTCCTGAGTTTATGCTAATGAATGAGATTACTCCAGATGGGGGCTGGTCACTAGAAAGACCCAACTCTGTGATTAGAAGATGGGGACTTTGAGCCAGCCCAGCCACTAGCAAAGGGAGGGAGGCTGCAGATGGAATTTAACCACATGGCCAATATTCAGTCAATGATATTTATAAATAACCCCTGAAAACAACTTTGGACACCAAAGCTCAGTAGAGCTTCTTGGTTGGTGAACACACTGATGTGCCTGGGATGGTGACATGCCCTAGGTTTCCATAGGGTGAGGTCTTAGAGAAGCTCTGTTTAGCATCCTCCCAGATCTTGTGCTATGTGTCTCTTTATTTGTATCCTTCATATAACTGTAGTCACAAATATAACTTTGTTTTGAGTTATGTGAACCATTCTAGTGAACTGTTGATTCTAAGAGGGGCCATGGGAACCTCTTGAATTCATAGCCTGTCTGTCATAAGTATGGACGACCTGAGGACCCCACTTGAGGCTGACATCTGAAATAAGGGCAATCTTGTTGGACTTAAACCTGTGCCTTTAAGCCCACGAAGTTAGTGACAAACACCTTATAAGTAATAGATGCTTGCTACCTTGTTCTCTATCTCCTGCTCACTCATGGAACAGAAAAGCACTCTTTCTCTAGCTCATTGTGTTGGCCACCTCTCCATACATCTCATGCCTTTCCCACCTGCCACCCCGCTTCTGGGATCTGTAAGTAATAGATCCTGTGACTTGACTTCCTTTGTGTGTGTATGCATTGAAACTGTGCGTTCAATCATGACAACCGCATGGTTTTCACTTCCTCAATCTGGGAGCTCAGATGTTGAGAAAGCTACTTACTGATCCTCTGTGGATGGTTTGTATCCCCTCATTCACCAGGTCATAAATCTGCATTTTCTTAATTTAGTACACTGGCTCTAGCTTCTCAACACATTTTCCAATCCTGAAACAATGTCATACAGACATGAGGATGATGTGTAGATCAATAGGATAGAATTAAGAATTCAGAAATATACCCATACATTTATGATCAACTGATTCTCAACAGGGATGCCAAGACAATTCAATAGGGGGAAAGAACAAACTTTTCAATAATGATTTTGGAGTAATTGGATAGCCACATGCAAAAGAATGAGGTTAGATCCCTGCCTAACACCATATACAAAAACGAACTCAAAATGGAGTATGGACATAAATGTAAGAGCTAAAAATATAAAACTCTTAGAAGAAAATGCAAGGGTAGATATTTGTAACCTTGGGTTAGGTAATACTTTCTTAGCTGCAACACCAAAAATAGAGTAACAAAAAGAAGACAGGTGATTGACCTCATCAACATTAAATACTTTTGTGGTTCAAAGGACATCATCAAGAAAGTGAGAAGATAACTCACAAAATAGGAGAATATTTCCGAGCTATCTATCCAATAAAGGAATTGTATTACCATAGCTGAAAAATTAACTCGATAGTAAAAGGACAACCCAGTTTTTAAAAGGGTAAAGGATAAGAACAGACTCGGGCGCCTGGGTGGCTCAGTGGGTTAAGCCGCTGCCTTCGGCTCAGG
>NW_026748835.1:0-1859 GCF_022355385.1 Mustela nigripes
AAGTCATCCTCGGAGGAGACATCACAGTTCCTCTGAAAGAAGCCATCAGAGTCCCTGTGAGAGGAGATGTCGCAGTCCTTGTGAGAGGAGATGTCGCAGTCTCTTTCAGAAAACACATCACAGTCCCTTAGAGGTGAGAGGATACAGCCCTTCTGAGAGAAGACAGCACAGGCCCTCTGAGAGGAGTGGTCACAGTTCCTCAGATAGAACTCACTGTAGTCCCTCTGAAAGACATGGACACAGTCCCTCTGAGAGGAACAGACACAGTCATTCTGAGAAGAGCCAAGAGAACCATGTTGAAAGGGGCCAGTACAGTTGGTGTGGGAAAACCCATCTCCGTGTATTGGAGGTGAGAGGACACAGCCCTACTGAGGGAAGGCAGCACAGGTCCTCTGAGAGGAGTGGTCACAATTCCTCAGAGAGAACTCACTGTAGTCCCTCTGAAAAAAATGGACGCAGTCCCTCTGAGAGGAAAAGACACAGTCATTCTCAGCAGAGCCAACAGAACCAATTTGAAAGGGGCCAGTACAGTTCGTGTGGGAAAACCCATTTCCGCGTCTTGGAGGTGAGAGGACACAGCCCTATTGAGAGAAGACAGCAAAGGCTCTCTGAGAGGATTGGTTGCAGTTCCTCAGAGAGAACTCACTGTAGTCCCTCTGAAAGAAATGGACACAGTCCCTCTGAGAGGAACAGACACAGTCATTCTGAGCAGAGCCAACAGAACCAGTCTGAAAGGGGCCAGTACAGTTGGTGTGGGAAAACCCATCTTAGTCCCTTGAAAGTGAGAGGACACAGCCCTATTGAGAGAAGACAGCACAGGCCCTCTGAGAGGAGTGGTCCCAGGTCCTCAGAGAGAACTCACTGTAGTCCCTCTGAGAGGAACATACACAGTCAATCTGAGCAGGGCCAACAGAACCAATTTGAAAGGGGCCAGTACAGTTCGTGTGGGAAAACCCATTTCCGTGTCTTGGAGGTGAGAGGACTCAGCCCTATTGAGAGAAGACAGCACAGGCCCTCTGAGAGGAGTGGTCGCAGTTCCTCAGAGAGAACTCACTGTAGTCCCTCTGAGAGGAACAGACACAGTCATTCTGAGCAGAGCCAGTTAGAAAGAGGCCAGTACAGTTGGTGTGGGAAAACGCATCTCTCTGCGAGAACCCATCACAGTCCCGCTAAGGAGAGACTCCAACACAGCTGCCCCAGGAAGAGGCTCAGACATGGTCTGTCTGAAGATTGCAAGGGCTCCTCAAACACGTCTCCTAGGGACCACACACAAAATACTCCAAAACAGGCCAAGTTTAGAGGCCTGCAGCTAACACATGAGAAGAGATTCGTCCCCATTATTCACTGACTGGATCAAGCCTTCACCGACCTGCCCCTTTGGTGGCTTCTTTCCAGCTTGGCCACTGCCTTTGATACCAGCACCCTCAGCAATCAGAGCCTCTATGCCGCTCTACCTGGGGGAAGGGAGGGCGGGAATGGGTCTGTAATTTCTCTAAGTAAATAAAGGGGCGATAATTGATCTCCACCTAGACAGCCCACTCTTCATGCTGGAGGGGGGAACGGAGGCTGAAGGGATATTGGGTGTCGCGCAAAGGGATGGAACAGGAGGAAGGGGCCCTGAAGCCATGTTTGGGGCTCTAAACCCCACCTACAGCTTCCCTTGGCAGGGTCTCAGAGGAAGGAGTTGTGTCACGTGACTTACTCCAGCCTCAGCCCCCTAGGAAGCTGCCAGGCAGATGCAGACCTTGAGACCTAGGATCTGCAGCTCTGACTCCACATCCACCTCAAACTCCTAATACCATATTTCTCTGAATCAAAGATGCATCATTTACTTTGTTTTAGATAGCACGAGTGGGGTG
>NW_026748836.1:0-1859 GCF_022355385.1 Mustela nigripes
ACAGACCCTGTTGTGTGCTGGCCCCTAGGGCACCCATACTCCAGCTCTCAGGCAGGCTCTGGGAGGGAAAGCAGAGTGTGGCTTGTGCTAGCTCAGACTGTCACTCTGTCCTATAGCTACAGCCTGTCCTGCCAGTTGGACTCCCTCTCCTAGTTGGTCAGCAACACCCTCAGAGCCAAGAACAGCCTATCATCCAGCTCAGGGGCCGGTGTGTGGCCAGGCAGGCAGGGGAGATCTCGCCCTGAGCTCAGGGAATCCCTGGCTGGGCTAACGGTGGCTCGGGAGGGCTGGCCTTCCAGCCCCTCTGCTGAGCAGCCCTGTGACTGGAGTCATTTGCCTCTCCTCTCTGGGCCTCACTCTCTGCCTCTGTGCAATGCAGTGATCCCGAATGATCAGTCCCTCCCATGGCAGGAACATATGGGATGCTGGTGATTGACCTGTTGTGGGCACAGAGTCTGGATTGCAGAGTGCTGCGGGGGATGGTGCAGTGTTGCCAGTGAGCACCCCTCCTCCCAAAGCCATTCAGCCCTTCCACGCAGCTGTCAGGCCCCTGAGAGATCACATTCCTGACACCAGGTCCCTATGTGTGGCTCTTCCTCATCAATGGGACAGGGTGGGACCCTGGAACACGGAGTCATCTCCTCACTCTGAGGGCAGGAGAGCAAGGAAGACTTTCCCTGGGGTTCCCCAAGGCCATGTAAGAGGGGAGGTGGCTGCTCCCAAGCAGTACATTGAAATTCTGCTTCTGTTAGAACCTGAGAACTGTGGGCGCCTGGTTGGCTCAGTGGGTTAAGCCGCTGCCTTTGGCTCAGGTCATGATCTCAGGGTCCTGGGATCGAGTCCCGCATCGGGCTCTCTGCTCAGCAGGGAGCCTGCTTCCTTCTCTCTCTCTCTGCCTGCCTCTCAGTGTACTTGTAATTTCTCTCTGTCAAATAAATAAATAAAATCTTAAAAAAAAAAAAAGAACCTGAGAACTGGGGTTTCGTTCTTTCACTTGCTGGGCTGACAAGACACACACGCTCTCCATGACTCCTTGAATGAAGAGCTCTCGCAGGGTCCTGGACATCCTGGACTTGGGAAGGGGGAGGGACCAGTCCTCTCTCTGGCTCCTGAAGAAGACCTGTCATCTCAAAGACAGGATTGTTTGTAGTCATGATCCTGAGCCAGAATGGGAGACAGCCCTTACGGCTCCTGACTCTGGGGCTGAGGGGTCCTTTCTCAGGTGCAGCAATGCCCACCAAAAGTGGGAGCTTCAGAAAGAACATACGCCTGGACCAGGTCCTGCCTCAGGGTGGTGGCTGCCTTCTCTAGCTCTGGAGAAAGAGGGATATCCTCTGCTTCTCTGGGCGTGGGGTCCTCTGACCCATGAGTAGGCACTGGAAGTTTTCTAGTCTGACTCTGAAAGTGCACCAGTGGGTCAATCACTATCCACACATGAACATGGACAACATGCTAAGGAAGTGCCAGAGGTGATCCTGTGCCAATGGCCTGTGGTCAGCGGGGCTGGTAGCTTCAGTGCCCTCCAGTGGGCCCCTTTACCCTGGATGGGAATCCCCCTGAAGACTCTGTCTTCAGCGCTCTCTTCCTGCTGGTTTCAGGACTAAGGGTGAGACTGTGGTGTGGCTTAGAAGGCTCCACATCTGCCTCCCTCCTTTTGCACACATCACTGCTACCCAGGAAGCAGGGGCTGCTGCTCCCACACTGCCGCACACAAGGCTGACTTAAGGCATTCATTCCCTCCATGCCCAGCTGCTCTGGCTCTGTCACTTACACAGTGGGCACAGCTTCCTTACCAGGCCAGGAGTCCCAGCAGAGCTCTCCTTTCGCAGGATCAAGGTTCATATTCTTAGCCAGAGAAG
>NW_026748837.1:0-1859 GCF_022355385.1 Mustela nigripes
CAACATTTCCTTAGCAATTCGGGGTCTCTTCTGATTCCATACAAATTTTTGGATTATTTGCTCCAGCTCTTTGAAGAATACCAGTGGAATTTTGATCAGAATAGCATTAAAAGTATAGATTGCTCTAGGCAGTAACGACATTTTAACAATGTTTATTCTTCCCATCCAAGAGCATGAAATGGTCTTCCAACTTTTTATGTCTTCTTCAATTTCTTTCATGAGTGTTCTGTAGTTCCTCGAGTACAGATCCTTTACCTCTTTGGTTAGGTTTATTCCCAGGTATCTTATGGTTCTTGGTGCTATAGTAAATGGAATTGATTGTCTAATTTCCGTTTCTGTATTTTCATTGTTAGTGTATAAGAAAGCCACTGATTTCTGTACATTGACTTTGTATCCTGCCACAATGCTGAATTGCTGCATGAGTTCTAGTAGTTTTGGGGTGGAGTCTTTGGGGTTTTCCATATAAACAATCATGTCATCTGTGAAGAGAGAGAGTTTGACTACTTCATCGCCAATTTGGATACCTTTTATCTCTCTTTGTTGTCTGATTGCTGTTGCTAGGACTTCTAATACTATGTTGAACAAGAGTGGTGAGAGTGGGCATCCTTGTCGTGTTTCTGATCTCAACAGGAAAGGTGCAAGCTTTTTCCCATTGAGGATGATATTTGCTGTGGGTCTTTCATAGATTTTATGAAATTCAGGAATGTTCCCTCTATCCCTGTACTTTAAAGTGTTTTAATCAAGAACAGATGCTGGATTTTGTCAAATGTTTTGTTTTGTTTTGTTTTGTTTTGTTTTGTTTTTGCATCGATTGAGAGGACCATTTGGTTCCTCTATCTTCTCTCATTAATTTGTTCTATCACTTGATTGGTTTGCAAATGTTGAACCATCCTTGTAGCCCAGGCATGAATCCCAACTGGTCATGGTGGATAATCTTTTTAAAGTGCTGTTGGATCCTGTTTGCTAGGGTCTTGTTGAGAATCTTAGCATCCACATTCCTCAGTGATACTGGTCTGAAATTATCCTTTTTGGTAAGGTCTTTGCCTAGTTTGGGGAACAGGGTAATGCTGGCTTCATAGAAAGAGTCTGGAAGTTTTCCTTCTGCTTTAATTTTTTGAAAAAGCTTCAGGAGAATTCCCCAGGGAATCTGTCAGGTCCTGGGCTCTAGTTTCTAATCACTGCTTCAATCTCATTACTAAATATTGGTCTATTCAGGCTTTCAATTTCTTCCTGGTTCAATTTTGAGAGTTTATAGTTTTCCAGGAATGCATCCATTTCATCTAGGCTGCTTAGCTTATTGGCATATAACTGTTGATGATAACTTCTGATGATTGTTACTTCTTCCTTGGTGTTAGTTGTGATATCTCCCTTTTCATTCATAATTTTATGAATTTGAGCTTTCTCTCTTTTCTTTTGGATTAGTGTGGCCAAAGGTTTGTCGATCTTATTGATTCTTTCAAAAAAACAGCTTCTAGTTTCATTGATACTTTCTACTGTGTCTCTGGTTTCTTCATCGATCTCAGCTCTAATCTTGGTTATTTCCCTTCTTATGTGTGGAGTTGGTTTGTATTGTTGTTGATTCTCCAGTTCGTTAAGGTGTAGAGACAGCTGGTGTATTCTGTATTTTTCAATTTTTTTGAGGGAGGCTTGGATGACTATGTATTTCCCCCTTAGGACCGCCTTTGCTGTATCCCATAGGTTTTGGGCCAAAGTGCCTTCATGCTCATTGTTTTCCATGAATTGTTTAAGTTCTTCTTTGATCTCCTGATTGATCCAAGAAATCTTAAGCAAGCTGGTCTTTAGCTTCCAAGTGTTTGAGTTCCTTCCAAACTTTTCCTTGTGATTGAGCTCCAGTTTCA
>NW_026748838.1:0-1859 GCF_022355385.1 Mustela nigripes
GCACACTGAGCACATCAGACCCGCCATGGCCTTAGGTAATCATCTCTTCCCTACCTTAGTTTTCAGGCTTCAGAACCTAGACCTTATCTCCAATCACTGCCCAGGGGTGACTGTGATGCAGAAATCAGAACTCTTCCTTACCCATGGCAAGAAACCTTGTGGTTGGCATATTGTCCAACATTCAGTGTAGGAGAAACCAGCATTCACCTGAGGCCCCGCCCATTCTTGAGTGCGACGAGGGCATAAACACGCATTGTGACCCTCAGCGTGAGTCCTGTCCTCTAGAACGTCCTCTCAGTGGCTGGACCATTAGATGTCATCATGGGCTTGACATGTCTCTAGGCCCCAATTTTATCCATATTTCTGGTTGTCCAGTCGCCCCTCCCCAGGGCTCTACTCTGGAATCCCTCATTTGGTGGGACACCTGAGGTTGAAAACAAAACAAAACAAATCAACAACAACAGAACAACGGATTCTTCCATCCCACAGAATGACCCCAAACGCTTTGGACGGGGCCAAACCCCCAGAGAGTAAGACTCGTCCACTTCCCATGAAGTCACCCGGAAATTATGAGGACTGGTCTCAGGCTGAGGGTCACAATGTGTGTTTGTGACCAATGTGGCCCGCAAGCATGGGCGGGGCCTCATGGGCCACACTGGCTTCAACGACACTGAACTTTGGACAACATGCCAACCACAAGGTTTCTTGCCATGGGGAAAGAGTTCTGATTTCTGCATCATTTTCAAACCTGGGCCGTGACTGCAGATAAGGTCTAGGTTCGAAAGCCTGAAAACCAATGTTGAGAAGAGATGACGACCTAAGGCCATGGCGGGTCCGATGTGCTCACTGTGCGGCCAGCTGTCTGGGTGGGGCCAGAGATCCAGGCTCAGGCTGTGTCAGAAAGGGCATTAGTGCCCAGGTCAGCCTATATATTTGGTTACAGCCGAATGGAAACCAAAGCAATGGATCCGATATGTGCCTAGGGGCCTGTTCGTTCCTTTTTACCTGTGGGGACATCAGTCTACGTGTCTGAGTGCAGGTAGGTGCTCAGATGGGCCCAGATTGCCCCTGTTTGTCCTGGGAAACCACAAATATGGGATGGCCTCAGGCACATTGGAGGTTTATCATATTAGTAGGGTTGTGGCCATTGGAATGGGCACATACAATTCCCGTGGAGAGGGCAAGCACAGTAGTCAGGTTTGGCTACAGGGGCCTGAGCCTGTAGGGTGTGTAGGCCAGGGCTGTTTGGACAGGTGTCTGAAAACACAAACTCGGCTTATGTTTCGGGTCATAGGTATGGCAGGACTGATCTAGAGACCATGAGGCGAACTCTTCGGGATATGAAAAAAGGGCGAGGGTGAGGCTCTTGCTCAGTTTTTTTCTCTGGATATCGTGTCACTCATGGTCGTGAAATTTCCGGGTGACTTTTTGGGAAATGGACGAGTCTTACTCTCTGGGGGTTTGGCCCCGTCCAAGGAGTTTGGGGTCCTTCTGTGGGATGGAAGAAGTCCGTAGTTCTGTTGTTGTTGATTTGTTTTGTTTTGTTTTTCTACCTCAGGTGTCCCACCAAATGAGGGATTCCAGAGTATAGCCCTGGGGAGCGGCGACTGGACAACCAGGAATCTGGTTAAAAAATGGGACCTAGGGACATGTCAAGCCCATTATGACATCCAATGGTCCAGCCACTGAGAGGACGTACTAGAGGACAGGACTCACGCTGAGGGTCACAATGCGTGTTTATGCCCTCGTCGCACTCAAGAATGGGCGGGGCCTCAGGGTGAATGCTGGTTTCTCCTACACTGAACGTTGGACAACATGGCAAGAAACCTTGTGGTTGCCATGTTGTCCAACGTTCAGTG
>NW_026748839.1:0-1859 GCF_022355385.1 Mustela nigripes
ACATTCTGTCCCGGATGGCCCCTTCTTGATGGGGGGGTGGATCACGATGCCATGGGGGTTTTCCCACGATCGGAGATTTGAGAAGCTCCCAACTGCAAAGATTCTTCTGTAGGACAATTGAGACCTGTTCGTTGACTCCAGGACAAGGTTTCTGTGCAGGGTTCTAAGGATGGAATGCTGGGTAGCCCACCTCGCCTTCCAATTGTCCCCAAGCAAAAAGACAGGTTAGATCTGCTGGATCTGGGGGAGCAACCGAGGTGGCTGAGTTGAAATGGACTCTCCCGTGGATGTGTCGTAATATGATTTTGTGTCTATGGAGACTTTGGAATGAAGCGGTTACACTGGGGCCCTGAAGGGTTCTCCTAAAGAGAGGCTTTCACACAGCTCCATCGTGGAAGTTTCCCATGTGTAGATGAGATTTGTTCTAATGGGTGAGTCAAGAAACAGCCATATGCTATTATTGAAATCCGGGCATCTGAGGAGAGATGCCTGGAAACCAAAGCAATGGATCCGATAGGTGCCTAGGGGCCTGTTCATTCCTTTATACCTCAGGGGGCAACAGTCTACGGGTCTGAGTGCAGGTAGGTGCTCAGATGGGCCCAGATTACCCCTGTTTGTCCTGGGAAGCCACAAATTTTGGGATGGTCTCAGGGACTTGAGAGGTTTATCCTCTTTGTAGGGTTTTGGCCATTAGAATGGGCACATACAATTCCCTTTGAGAGGGCAAGCACAGTCGTCCTGTTTGGCACCAGGGACCTGAACCTGTAGGGTGTGTACGCCAGGGCTTTGGACAGTTGTCTGGAAACACAAACTCGGCTTATGTTTCGGGTCATAGGTATGGCAGGACTGATCTACAGACCATGAGGCGAACTCTTCGGGATATGAAAAAAGGGCGAGTGTGAGGCTCTTGCTCAAGTTTTTGTCTCTGGATATCGTGTCACCCATGGTCGTGAAATTTCCGGGTGACTTCATGGGAAATGGACGAGTCTTACTCTCTGGGGGTTTGGCCCCGTCCAAAGAGTTTGGGGTCATTCTGTGGGATGGAAGAAGTCCGTTGTTCTGTTGGTGTTAATTTGTTTTTTTTGTTTTTCAACCTCAGGTGTCCCAGCAAATGAGGGATTCCAGAGTAGCGCCCTGGGGAGGGGCGACTGGACAACCAGAAATCTGGTTAAGAATTGGGGCCTAGGGACATGTCAAGCTCATTATGACATCTAATGGTCCAACCACTGAGAGGACGTACTAGAGGACAGGACTCACGCTGAGGGTCACAATTCGTTTTTATGCCCTCGTAGCACTCAAGAATGGGCGGGTCTCGGGGTGAATGCTGGTTTCTCCTAGACTGAACGTTGGACAACATGCCAACCACAAGGTTTCTTGCCATGGGCAAGGAAGAGTTATCATTTCTTCATCACAGTCACCACTGGGCAGTGATTGGAGATTATGTCTAGGTTCAGAAGCCTGAAAACTGAGGTAGGGAAGAGATGATGATCTAGGCCATGGCGGGTCTGATATGCTTAGTGTGCGGTCAGCTGTCTGGGTGTTGGTCACGAGGTATTGGCTCAGGTTGTCAGACAGTGCATTGGTGCCCACGTTAGACTATATATTTTGAGTGCATTCGAGAGCCGTGTAAGTTCTAATCTGAAGAAATCTTCAGGATATGAAGAATGAGCGAGTCTGAAGCGCGTGCTCAGGCTTTTATCTCTGGATTTTGTATCAGCGATGGCCGTGGAATGTTGGGGAGGACTCATGGGCCATGGACGAATCTGGCTCTCTGTGGAATGGCCCGATCCCTATTGTTTTTCGTCAATCTGTGGGATGGGAGGACTCCTTTCAGGTTTGTTACCTCAGGTGTCCCACCA
>NW_026748840.1:0-1859 GCF_022355385.1 Mustela nigripes
TCCCAAAACTTCTCTCCTAAAGCATGAGAAGCAGGGCCCTCCCCAATGTTGCACATCATCAGAGAAAAGCAAGAACCATTGGGACCAGACTTTATTTGATTTCAGTCCCTCCACTGGGCTCCGGGGTCGGCTTACACGTGACTGCGGGTGGGACAGGCCAGGACCTCCAGGGACACGGACGGGCGGGGAGGATGGGAACAACCAATGACTGACATCTGGGGCTCCTTGCTTGTGGAATTGTGCAGAAGGGGAAAAAGGCAGCAGGAGGGCTGGTGTGGACTGTCGCCGATGTCCACACACCCGGGTCAGACCAACACGCAACATAGCCACGGCAAAAGGACCCCAGGGTGAGCTCCGTGCTCCTCTGGGAGCTGGCACGACTGTACCAGAGACACTCTGCCGCCTGGTGGGGTGTGACCTGTGATGACTCCATGCTCCCCTGAGCACCTTGGAGCCCTTAACTCAGTCCCAACTCCATGAGCCCTCTCAACAGGTGGCTTAGGAAAGGTTCAGACTCAAGAGGGGCTTCCCACCAACAGGTATGTGCGTGTGCATCAGTGTGCGAGCATGTGTGTGTATACACACAATGTCAGGGTCGACAGCGAGGTCTGGGTACCTGCCGGTACACCTTCAGGAAGATTTCCCCCACATCATTGGAAATAGGTCACCGACATTTCTGCTGGGTTTGGATCACCTTCTCTCCGTTCACCTAAGACATCCGTTCCTGGAAGTCAGGCGTTGAATTGCACCCACCACCCATATTTCCATTCTGATCAGCGAGGAATGGAATCCCAGCGTGATCTGAAATGAAAGTGTAGCTTTATCTTCAAGATAATAAGGGATGTATGTGTTGGGAAGACCATGGGACAATCCCATTTCTCCCCACAGTTGCCACCCGAGAAGACACGCTAGAGCCACGTGGAAATAACACAGGTCACTGAGCGAGCCACACTCGGCACCTGTGACAATCCAGAATCCAAGTCTCATCAGCAAGTCGTTCCCCAGAACCCCAGACACCTATCTCAGCCAGGGAGAGCCAGACCGCGCTGCTCTGGTCCTCATCCAGCAGCCTGAATAGTTCTAGAACTCCAGAGAAGGAAGGAAATTAGACTTCAGGACTGCAGAGAGCTGCCTCTGTCCAGCATCCCGCTGCAAGCCCCCTTCCCTGACCCTACAAACCCCACGTGGCTGCAGAGACTCTGGAAAGTTCCATGTGGCATCCCTCTGTCCCAGGGGACAAGCTCACCGTCTCCACCCTCCGAGGCTCTAGAACTTCATTCTTTCCATGGGGCCGGGGGATGCGGGAGCGGTGGACAGATTGCTGTCACCACTTGGTGGGCAAGCTACTCCCTCCCCTTACTCTCTAGCGGCCCTGCCTTTTCCCGCTAGGACCACCCCCACCCCCAGTGAAGAGACCCCCTCCCTGAACAGGACGCCTTCACGCGCACCCACAACCCGAGGTGGCAGAAGCACAGACAGCCCTCCTGGGAGCTGACATGGGCTCTGCACGTGACCTCCAAACAGACACGAAGACATTCTCCCTCTGGCCCTTTGCTTTTGCTGTTCCTTCCACCTAGAATGTTCTAGCTTCCCCCAGCCCTTCCAAACACTCTTACACCTCCTTCAGTGTAAATCAGAGTTGAACTGGGCCGGAGAAGACAAATGGGTTTTATCACCTGTGGTAAGTCTAAACTGGTGGTGGTGGCTGTAGGGGGGACCGTGTTGCTGCAGGAGACAGACCAGAGGTGGAGGGGGAGGGCAGGGCTGGAGGAGGGGAGGGGGAGCCCCCTCACCTGTGAAATGGGGATAACCAGTTCCTTACTGCGAGGGCAGCACTTGCAGCCACCAGCTCCACTAGC
>NW_026748841.1:0-994 GCF_022355385.1 Mustela nigripes
TGGCTTACAAATGTCCTAAATCTCACTAACAAAGACGATTGATAGCAGGATTGTGAGACCCCACCAAAAAGTCTCCCAAAGATCTTAATGTTAATGGCTGGTCTAAAGACAACATTGATCCAGCAGCAAGGGCAAGGCCTCCAGCAGGCCTGGAACATCCTGGCACCTTGTAGGCCCTCTTTAGCATATGAAAACTCCACTGAAACCTCCCTTCCCCTCACCTTCCCCCAACAGCAGGGTAAATAACCTGCCATCCCTCACAACCCGGGGCAGCAGCTCTTCCTGCCCACGGGTCCTGTCCTGTGCTTTAATAAACCACCATTTTGCACCAAAGATGTCTCAAGAATTCTTTCTTGGTCATCGGCTACAGACCTCAGCCCACCAAACCTCACCTAGGTTCTAGAACTTCATCATATGGCGCCCAACGTGGGGCTGTGAGTCTTTACATTTGGACTCTGAGCTTCGGTGCAAAATTGGTGAGTACTTTCTTTCCGTTTACTCTGATTTCAGGGGCTTTTCAAGGAGTATGGCCTTATTGGAACACTTGCATGTCAATTGCTCAGGCTGTAATCCTCTAGCCTGTGGCTACTCTATGGGGAGGAGAGCGTCTGCCTTTTGGCTGTAAGCTAGTACACTGGCCGGAATGGCAATAAGACCCAGAAACTTGATGGCCTCACTCTATTCCTGTTCTTATAGAAAGTTGTCTCTCTTGGGCACGGGACAGCCAACTAAGTCACCAGGATGGCTGCCAATCTTAAGACTCCCGTGTGAGGTTTCCTCCTGAATGATCTAATGTGATCCCCTCCACATGCCCAGTCTAGCCACTTCTGGCCACGGCACCTCCACTGGGAGCCGGTAGAAACCAGTACCCAATTGAATTAAAACGCAACCGGGGACCGTTTCCTAGGGAAGTTGGCTGCAAGGACCACATGTGTTGGAATGTCGCTTAGACCATGATGGATTTCAATCTTTACTGTTTCTCGTCAGTGTCTTC
>NW_026748841.1:1094-1859 GCF_022355385.1 Mustela nigripes
ATTAAAACGCAACCGGGGACCGTTTCCTAGGGAAGTTGGCTGCAAGGACCACATGTGTTGGAATGTCGCATAGACCATGATGGATTTCAATCTTTACTGTTTCTCGTCAGTGTCTTCTGCAAACCGCCTAAAGCTATGAAATTGGGTAATTTCCCCTTGCCAAACTTTTCTAGTATTTCCATGGGTTAATATGACAAAACGGTATGCAGTCTTCAGGACATACGATAGCATGGCACAAGAGTTTTAGTCCATTCACCAGGCACCCATCAGCAGCCTAGGATGCAATGGGGAAGTGGAGGGACGCCGACACCCCTCCAGGGCCTTTGATGGCAGGAATGTCTTCCCAGGGAAGGCAGGATGGTGATCAATAGCGATATCTTGAGGGACGCCTCTGGTCGCTTTTGACACACAGGAACCTCTGACATATCCTGCGTGGGACGCTACCCAGGAGTCAGGGGGGATTTGGTAATGGACCTTCTTTACTTTTATGGAAGCATGGCCTCAGTGGGCTTCTTAAGTTCCCAAGGACTGTACCTTGGGGTGCCTTTTAACCCACTGGAAATAATTTGGATTGCAAAACTTAGGAAAGGACTGAGCTGTAACACTGCATGGCCTTAGTGGGATCTATCAGTTAGATCTCCTCTGCAGGAAACAGGGCAAATGGACCTAGGATACCTTCACTGCTCATACCTAGGCCTTTATTGCTCTATACCAGGACCCCAGACTAAGGGGCTTTTGCGAAATGTGTTTGCCCAAATGAGTCAG